>NW_020665140.1:6705268-6830256 GCF_002925995.2 Terrapene triunguis
TTGAGGCACTGGGGTCGCTGGAGTCACTTGAGGCACTGGGGTCGCTGAAGGCGCTAGCGGCACTGGGGCTGATGGAATCATTGGAGACACTAGTATTCTGATGAGCAGCTTTACTTGAACTCTTTGATTCACTGGGAATACTCTTGCAGTGTTTTGGAGTGGATTGCGCAGAGTCGCTATTGCTTTCTTCCTGCTGACTAGAGTTAGAGTCAGCACTATCACCAGCATTACCTGGATCAACCCTTTGCATGCCTTCATCGTTAAAATAACCGTTGTCTGAATGATGGTGGCCATTATCCATATCCTCATCCTTTCCCCCTACATTAAAGCCACTGTCACTGTGGGCTTCTATGACATCTTGTTTGTCAGTGGAGAGCTCTGCATCCTCAGGTGCAAAACCCTCTTCTGCCCATGCTGAACCATAAATGCTGTTTTTCCCTGGCAAATGTTCAGATGGATTCTGTTCACTGGTGCGGTTTGTGTTCACATGAAGGTCTAAATGAGGATGGTTAATTCCTTTCCCTGTGCGGAGCTCAGCATTTTGATCAATGTTTTGTGTTCCCTGGGTATTATCAGGGTCCTCAGGGGCTGGTTGATTATTGGATTTATCCTCATAAGCCCCCTGGGGATAGTTAATATCAATTGCAGACACCTCTCCAGTTTTATTGGGTCCTCTTGTATAATTACTGAATTTTGCTCCTTCTGGGTGCCCATCGTTTTCATTCTCGCCATTCTGTTGGTTCCTCCCAGCATTCCCAGAGCCATTGCTTAAGATTTCTTTGTTTGCATTAATGGCATTAACGTTGGCAACATTTTCTGCATAGCCACTTCCAAGCAAATTTACGCTTCTTTTGATCTGTCAAGAGGACACAGTCCAAACTATATTATATATCTAGTTTATATATTATATATATATTTAGAAACATATTATGTTTCTAAAGCACAATGAAGGAATAGGATATCTTACCTAATGTACTAAAGTACCAGAGTACTAAAGAAAAAATCCACTTAAAAATACAAATTAATTACCATTTCCTCTGTTGGAAATGTAATAGTCACCTGCCAAATTACCAGTGTTTGGGGACAATCTATATCTTCTCTTTAGCCCTGATTCAGCAAGTCCATCCCTGTTCAACAAAATACTGAAACATATTTAAATCCAACTGACTTCAATGGGACTTAAGCACACGTTTGAGTGTTTTGCAGCATCTTGCTGAACTGGAGCCTGTGTGACTTCAATTTACTTCCAGTAGCCAGCATTAAGCAATGGGCCAAATGGTCTTCTCTTACAGTTCAGCAAAACATCTAATACTGTTGACAACAATTTAAAGAATTTGCAATTTCACTAATACAGTAGGCACGTTGAAAGCACCAACTATTTATTTTTGCTTCAAATTAAAGTGAAAATAGATTTACAGCGGTGTAACAGAGATCAGAATCTGACCTCATAAGCCTGATCCTGTAGTCCTTTTCCAGCTTTCCCTGGGTAAGGACTGCAGGATTGAGTCTCATTTTCTGAAGGCAGGGAAAATGCAGTGCCATTTGCACAATACCTAAGACTCACAAAAGAAATAGTTTAGCTAAAAGGTAATGAAACCTGCCCCATTATCAGACAGGTAGAAGACTCGGATATTGTAACAAGGCCAGGTAAACCTTTGACCAGATTTGTAACACAGTCTCTTCCCTCCAGCAGACTCTACTATTGCCCCAAGAGAAGCAGCTTGATTATGGACTTATCATGTTTCAAAATTGAAAAGTTAAATTGATGTATAGTTAGAGATGGGGGAAAGCATCAATTGATTTGCTATGCACATTTTTTTTACAAAGAGGAGATGTTAGTAAAACAAAGCCTCAAAAGACATTATGAATGCAAATTTTAAAATGTGCACCAGTCAGATAAAAATGAAAAATTCAGATAATTTTAAACCGTTTCTTTGATGCAGTAGATCAGATCAAGAAAAAAAGTTGTTCCTTTTATATTTTGCAAGCTGCACCAAATTTATTGTGTTATTTAAGAGTATTAGGCAGAATCATAAATAATAATTTTGCTACTGTGTACAAAAGGGAAGCATAATACAGTCAATTAAGTAATGAACTGGATGACCATTTACAACTAGATCATCAAGTCCTTGTAATCGCCAACTCTCATTGATTTCAGTGGCAGCTAGGCTAATACAAGGGCCAATGGAGCACCTGTCATACACAAAGATGCAAATCACTGGATAACACCAATAACTCTGGTAGTGTTTAATGTTTGGGGGCAGGGGTCCATACTTACTGGAGAAGCAAAGGATATACCTAGCACACTCATAAACAGAAGCAGAGTATTCATGCTTGGGACTACTTCCTGCAAGAAATGGAAAGTATGTTATTTCTTATCAATGCCCAGGAATATTTCACAATGTAATAGAGCAATAATATTTGATCAGCACAGATGGGCACTTTGTCAAACGTGTGTTTTAATAGAGCCGGTTGATTTATTCATTGCTGTAACAGAGTGGCAGAGCTCTCCTTTTCACCCACCTGATAAACACGAGTTGGGACCTTACAGGAAGAGGCTGACTGAGCCCTGCTGGCTTATTGGACCAGCTGTGGCTTGTTGATGTTGGCCTCTATTTCATGGAAATGGTTCTCTTGATGGAAGGTAATGGGACCTAGGACTGAAGCTAGGCTGAGGTTTATGTTTGTTATTATCAGAATGTTTGGACTAAGTAAAGTGCATTTAGATTCTGTCCGGAACAAGGAGGAAGCTCCGCGTATCTACCCCAATTCCAGTTTGAACCGTCTTCCAATGTACAGCTTAGGTCTCAGTTATATTGGCTGTGTCTAATTTCAGTTGATGCAGGACAGTGTCTTCTTCATCATGCAGGCTAGCAGCATCTGAAAGTGAGTATTATTATTTTCTGTGGGTTGAGTTCTTTTCCCACCGTTGCTTTCTTCTTTTTGTCTTACTCCACCAGGTTTGCACAGGGATACTGACAAAAGTGGCAAATAATGCCCAACTGGCCTGCCTGGGATCAGCTCCTCCTGCTTTTTTATGAGTTTGGTCTCAGTTTTGAGATCAGGAACAGTCTTTACTGGTAAAAAGCAGAAGTGAAGCAGAAGTTTCACTTGTCATCCTGCAGCAATGTTGTCATAGTTACAGGGCTAGCTGCACCTCTGACCCCCTTTCTTTGGTCTTTCTGAGTGCACCCTTCTCAGGTCTCATTCCTTCACCTCTCTCAAGGTGGAATCCCATAGTTCTCCCACTCTTGAACCAGACCATAAGGTTCCTTATTCTGTGTATTTACTGTGCTTACCCAGCAGGTCTGTTTGGGGTCAGTCCTGCAAGTCTTCTCTTTAGCTGCTTGTGACCATTAGTGAATCCAGTAACCCAAAACAGTCTTCTTAAAACAAAGATTAATCTTAACAGTAAGAACAAAGCATAATATATGAGAAATGGATTTATAAAACAACAAAATGTCTGTTTATGTATGTCTATTTTACCTGGCGTTCTAGGCAAGTCAGTTTTATCCCAGACCCTTAATCTCTGGGGATCTGGCCTATCTGTTCCCTAAAAATAACTACCCCAGAAAGAGTCACTTTTTTTTTTAATCCATCCAAGTTTCTGTTCTCTCTTCCTAGGCTTCGACATACTGCCCCAAACTGGTTTGGTGAGCTTCGCGGGTGTTCAAGCCAGGGCATCAAAATGAATAGCTCTTGTCTTTTCTCTAGTGTTTGTCGAGAAGTGTGTATCAGGACCCAGCACCGCACCTCCGCCCATGTGTGTTTCCCGACAATCCTGCCTTTGAATTAACTCAAACTAGACTGACAGTACACATTACCATAACCCAGTCAATATATAGTATTCATAAATTATTACAGGCAGCTCCAAATCTGTCACATATGTAACTTGTGGTTTTCCATGTTTTCCCACAGACCAGTCATATACTTTCAGTCTCAATTATTTTGTTTTCCTTGATCTAAAATAACAATAAAGAGGAACAAAAGTAACGTCTCTGTGGGAGAGAACTGTGTGTGTGTGTGTGTGTGTGTGTGTGTGTGAGAGAGAGAGAGAGAGAGATCTGAAGAGCTGCAGCGAGACTGAGATCTAAATGACTGTTGTCTCTACACACAGACAAAATTCCTAGAAATTTAAAGGTGCAGTCCACACAAAACAAGGCATCACAGCTACAGAGCCCCATCCACCACATAATTCATAGGTGGAGCCAAAGTGCAGTTAAAAATGGACTCTGCATGTGAGGACTGCTAATCTGTTATTTCTTTTCTTTGTTAGGCATTAGTGGTATTAGTACGAGAGCTCTGTTTGGCAAGTAGCAGGCTGTTTACAAGAAGTCTCATGCAAATCCTCTTTGTTTCTCATGTGCTAGTCTTACTAAGTCTTTTGACAAGAAAATGCATTTGAAAAAATATCTTTGGGAAGCACCAGCCTCCTTATGATGTGTATAATTCCAAAAGTCTCCTCTTTAACTGCAACGTCTGGGGTCTGTGGGACCTTTCTTACCTTTGACGTTTGCAAGATGGTAATCTCACATGAGTTTTACAATCTCAGAAGGAGAGCCAGTCTGCCGAATGAATGTATATTGTCAGTCGTCAACAGGTTTATTTGCAGTGGGAGCATCTGGCATCTACTACTGTAATACTACAGTCAACTGATTTTGTTCTCTAAGGATACAGCACTGAGTATACAAATGTAGGCTTCAATTGTCAAGACAAGTTCTCAGGCCTTATGTGCCACCTGAGAACAAAAACGCCGCATCAGTTTGCCAATCTTGGTTTTGTGGCTGGCCAAGTGATTCAGCACTGAAATGGGCCAAACCATATTATATATTTTCCCATTAACACAGGGTCCAAGTTGTGGAAAAGCACAAGGAGGTGGAAAACTCATAATAATGGGCTCTCCTCCCCTCACAGGTATTACTGCCCAATTCAGGAGGGAGAGAAACTTTCCTATGTGGCTGAAAAAAGTACTCCTTGCTCTAACAAAAGAGCTAAACCAACAACCTATATATCAGATGGTCTTGGCCTGGCTGTCTAAGAGATTACCAGGGTTGAGCGAATGTCCTCCTCTACTTGGTAAAGGCCATTATGGCTCTGTGGGTTGCCACTGAGTGAGGATGATGTTAATGTCCTAATGTAGGTGCCAATCAAGCTGGCCCTCTCTTATCAGTATTGTTGAGGAATTTATGAAAGGGGTGCTGAGAGCGTCTAGAGGAGATCTGAACCAGCCCAAAGAAAGCAGGATCCGATCACCTTCTGGAAGAAACCCAACTCAGAATATTTGAGTTGGAAATGTAATTACTTCTGGGTCAGATTCTCACTTCAAGCGTCAAAGGACCTGTATCAGTGGTTTGTATGGAGCAGGGGTGTAACTTAGGAAAATCAAGCACGTCTGAGGTTTTTTGCACCCAGGGTCATCCAGCTCAAATAATTTCTAAAATTTGTGTCCCTTGTACTGGATGTCCAGGTGCTGAACGGAGAGCCACAGCATCAGGTGATGTGGCTAAAGCCTAAAGTAATACAAGCCCACGGAACCCAGCGTTTTCCTGCTCTAAATCTGTGCGGGTGCTGAGGTGAGGGGAAAAATGGAAGAGTCCACAGCCAGCAACTGCTGAGCCTTTAGTGTTTTCAACTCTTGCAGAAGTTAGTGAAAAGTACATCATTAAAAATACTCCCCATTGTGGACCAGACTGTGATCAGCCCTTATGCCAATGCACAGAGTGGGGGCAATCACCTGCAAGGGGTCAATCACCTGCTCCCCCCGGGAAGCAAATTAAGCAGGGAGGGGTGGGTCATGGCTGCCCTCTCCCCATGCACAGAGCCATCCTCGTGGGTGATGCAGACTGCTCCCAGGAAAGACTGTGCAATCTGATGTACAATCTGCACGTGCTCCTCCCACTGTGGTGTGGCTTCACCATGCCCCCTACACAGGGCATTGTGCAGGTTGTATAGCTTAACCCTATATGTCTGATGAATGAGCAAAGGGATTGTAGTCACCAAAAAGAACTCCTTTCTCCAGTGGCAATATCATTTTTGGTGTTACCATCATACACATATACAAATAACACTCTATAAGCTTAACCGAGTTTTAAACAAAACATCCTAGATACATTTCTTGGCATTTATATTTCATGAAATCAAAATTCAACCTGAGTTTTACCAGAAAACCTATTTTAAAGCTACCCACATACCTTGTTGGAGCAATGCGGTAAAGGATCTAGCAGAAAGTAACACTTTTTAGGGATATTTTCTAAAGAACTTCTGAAAAAGAATCTGCTAATATTATAGCATTTATGTTCTTTGTGCATCAGCACCTAGGCATATGAGCCTAACCTGATACCGTGAAGTAATTTAAACGCTGTTCAAGCTTCCAAACAACCAATTGTAACACAGTAACTTAAGTATGTCTTCACAAAGTCTTAAACTAAACCCCACTAATCTCCCATAATAGAATCTGAGATGTATTTACTTGCCCTTTTGTTCTTGAAATTTTTAGGCTACTTTCCAGTTAATTAAAATCTCCATTATAGAAAGACTTATGTGAAATACAAGTTAAGTATATTTTTTCTTGAAGTTATATACACACACACACCACATTATTCCATGGCATTATGATTATGAGACACTTTTTTATCAATATTTTTCTGTGAACTATCCAGGCTTGTAAATGAAGGTACATTTTTTCTGACACTCTTAATCCTGCTGAGTTATCTTTTAATCTTCCCCTTAATAACCACTTTCTGAGTGCTAGTGATGTGATCCTTCCTGCGTCTCTGCCTCCTTCATTGTCTCCCTGTTTATTTTCAAAAATCCTCTGAAAACCTCCCTCCTTTTCCTTATTTATACCTCATAATGTCTTCTGCTGTTATGTCTAACTTTCTACATCATTTTGGAATAAAGTTTGTATGAAAGATGCTATGCAAAAAATAGTTTCACTGTATAACTTTATTTTAGTGCAAGCAACCAGTAAGCTGTGACAATTTGGGAAATTTACTGATACATATGTGCCATTTCTTCATATTATAGTGGCACCGTGGGGCCCCAGTCAAGGGTTAGGACCTCACTGCACTGGGCATTGTACAGGAAGAAATTCCTTATCCCGGACAACTCATAATCTATATGACAGGATGCAACTGGTGCAAGCAACAGACAAAGAAGGTGGGGTGAGTTGGAAGGATGAAGTAACAATAAGGAGGTACGTGTGTGCATGATGATCTGTATGATCCAGAGCACATGATGAAATCTGTGTGTAACCCAATAACCTCTTGAAGCCAAGGGGATGCATACAGATTACAGGGATCTCCTGTATGTACATTATAGTTCACCAACAAGTGCCATGTGAGGCCTCAAATAAAAGCCAATGTCATCATAGCAAAACGTATGGATGGATGTTTTTCAAGGAGTTATGTACATATAATGAACATTATGTTCTTTAGATCTGCGACGAGGGACTGGTCACCAGCAAAAGTGAAAAACTGCTTTTCTGTCAGACAAGAATTATTTAGCTATCTGGCTGTTTGCAAGTAAGTTAAGTACTGCATGGTTCAAATGGGTCTCCTCTCACCAGTCTAAGCCGGATCCTACTGAAGGATTGTAAATACGTCAGAGAGAGAGAAAGGTAACTGGAAGAAGCAACTTGCAGGGGGGGACCCTATCTTGAGGTGCACATCAAAGGTTTGCTCTGTTATATTTGGGGGGACAAAGCAGGCATCCTGCCATCCTTCACCTAGGAAGTAAATAGAGTGTGTTTGCTTCATGAAAGAAGGGGTCTCAACCAGGCTTGGCTGGAGAGAACTTTGGGTGAGACAACCTCCTGTCTAAAGAAGCTTAACCTGTTAGTTAAGTTTAGTCTCTAGAAAGCGTGTTATGATTTTGTTTTATATGTAACCATTTGTTTCCAATATGCTTACTCCCTATCCCTTGAATCTCTGTGCTTTGACAACAAACTTATCCTTGTTTCACTATAAATATAGCTCAGTGCTGTGGCGTTATGCTAAGTCCAGGTCCTGAGCTGAATCTTACAAGCCGGTGTTTTCTGTTCCTTTGGGAACAGTGGGCCTGGTAATTCTGTGAGTGTCCAGTGGATAAGGGGCTGGACACTGCAGGGAAGACTCTGAGGACTCGCGGGTTGGTGTGTGCCTAAGAGAAAGCCCTGTGGAGGTCTAGAGGGACTGCTTGTGCTGCCAGAGGCTGTTGGTGTCAGGGAGTTGCTCCACATGCATTGTGAGTGCTTTCAATTTCCCCAGTAATTGGGTGTCTGGTATAACTGCCTGACGTGGAGCCAAATCATGCTCTTATGGGAGTTGTGACATTGACATTCGTGTGGGCAGGATGAGGCCCTTAACGGGCACAGAATGGATTTTTATCCACATTGGTAAATGAGGCACACAAAATTGCCCGGATTTTTTTAAAAAGCTTTTGAGGCAAATGTAGTTCACATCAGTGCATTGATTTCAATGGGGGTAGTGTTAGCGTACAGGAGAGCAGAATATGGGGTGAAATGCTGGCCTCATCGATAAAACTGCCATTGATGTCCGGAGGGTGAGATTTTCAGCCTTGGTGTTTTGTTTTGTATTAGGACAGGATTCTTGAAAAAAGTTTTCATTTTAAAATAGAATATTAGAGGTTTTTAAGGGTTTTGTTGAACTGAATCTACCTGAAAGATCGAGCTTCCGCAGATGTATTGTCTCTGTATTCCTTACGGGAGTGAAAAACATGTTTGACAATTACTGTAAGCTACGACTTGGGGATACACAAGGAGAACATATGTTAAGTAAGAATTATTATTTATATTCCAGTAATGCCTTCAGGCCTCCATCTGCTAAGTGTAGTACACCTAGTAAGAGACAGTCCCTGAGCCTACAATCTAAATAGACAAGACAGACAATGGCTCAGAGAAAGGAAATATTATCCCTGTTTTACAGATGGAGAACAAAGTCAATGGAAAGACACCCACTGACTTCAATGGACTGTGGATCAGGCTCAGAGAGATTAAGCAACTTGTCCAAGGTCACAAGAAAATCTGTGGCAGAGCCAGAAATTGAACCCAGCTGTTTTGATTCCGAGCCCAATGCCGTAGGCATAAAACTCCCCTTTCTCCAGTACTTCCAATACTGTTTTAATACAGTCACGTTTCTGACTAAACTGCATTTTGATTTACACAACCCAGATTTTTTGAACAGACAAGGAGACTGGCATATGCCATTTGCCTGGTAAATGTATCCCTTGCGCCTAGGTCAGACATAAAAATTGCTAAGCTGACATTAACCTTGGAAAAAATAGTTTTGCACATTATGCGTATACATGTACACATATAATAAGCACGCTAAAATTAAGGTAGTCATTATGCTATCGAAAAATGAAGGTTTGGAAAGAATTCAGGCCATAATAAAATTAACGAGTGCTTTCCAGGCAGAGGCAGAGCAGGGTTTCAAATGGGAGAGGATTGTTGTCACCGTTCAGTTATAAACTTTGTGCTTGTTTGTAGAGATTTAATCACTTATGCTAAAAAAACCTGTGGTTCTCTTCTACCTTGTATTTTAGGTATAATAACATGGATGGCAAACCACTTAGTAACTCTGCTATTATGAAAATAATTGTGGGAAGCAGCAAATTTACCATACATTACCATACATTTTATGTTTTAAAACTGCAAAGAACAAAATTCACTCACAGATTAAACCCGTTGCCAGTTTGCATCAGGCATAAATTTGGCCCAGCAATCTTCATTATACTTAGTATTGGTGACATTCGTTCTTGTACAAAGAATAATCACAAGGTCTATGCATCACTGAGTGGAATGTAGGCCTTGTGTTGGATTAAAGCATGTAAGCCAAATTTTTCAAAAATAAGGAGCCTAAAGATAGACTCCTAAATCCATATTTACATATCTAAGGGTGGGATTTTTCCAAAGCACCCAAGTGATTTAAGAAAAAATGTTTTTTAATTTGTTTTTTGAAATGTTGATAATTTTTTTTTGTTTTTCATAAAATGTTTGTCTTTGAGGGGTTTTTTTGTCTCAATTTTTTTGTTTGTTTTTGTTTTAGAGAAGGGGGAAAGCCAGGAACTCCACCCCCCCCACCCAAAAAAAACCCCAAACCCCCAAACACTTATTGAAACATTTTTTTAAAAAAAATGTCTGGGTTGTGAAAATAATTTGGTTTCTGTCAAACAAACAAAAAAACTTGGAAGGAAATTAAAATTTTCTATAAGAATTTTCATTTCTTTCAGAAAGATCTTTTTGGTCAAAAAAAAACTTTTTATGAGGCAGCTCAAGGCAATCCTACATTTGTGAGTGCACAGCTGTCAATTGCTCGCATAAGCACCACTTTTAATGTGCAGTTCTCCATCTGTGCAAGCAAATTCAGGGTTTGCTAGTGCAACTGATGCATGTACCAAGTTTACAGGTGAATGTTAGATGCCACCCTTTGAATATTTGATTGTATCCTGCCTGAACACTCGCAGGCTACATGATTGGGTCTTTGGAAATATGTGAAATAAGAAGTCTGTTGTTTTTCAAATAATCAGTTCTGTTGACTTTTTATTTGGGGCATAGTGCAACTGTTTTTCTACTATGAGGAAAACAGAGCTGTATTTAAAGTTAAGTAAGAACCAGACCTCTATGGTGAAAAGCAGACCTCTTTTATCTGAAGTCAGAAAAGTTCCAGCTATGTATAAAATGGTTGCAGCAATGGGATTCTTTGACTATATCACTGTATATGACTATACACAAATGACCTTTGTTCAGCGGTTCGTTGATTATATTCTATTATAGTCAATACCTATGTTAAGAAGTCATAACTTATCTGCTTCAACAAAGGAAATGCATTTACTCTACGTAGTATTTTGCAGAGCAAGGGGAAAAAAAAAAGTCCCTCCTATTCTTAACATCTCTCCTCACTCCGCAACCCCTTAGCAGAAATAAATACTAGACCAAACACGTCTGGGATGCACAGTTTTAGAAAGCAGGAAGACAGCACAGGCAGTATGATAAAAAATGATATGGCTCAGTACTGTGTATTCTGGGCTCTTACAGGATACTTACACACAAACATACACACTAAACGTGGGAGGAGGATTAAACTGGGTTAAACAAATAAACATAAATCAATGAAATGCACATGATAAGCTCTTCGGGTTTGCAACCTCACATTGCTTTTTAGGTTAAAGGGACACTCACAAGTTAAAAATCCTGGAGCCTGATTCATCTTGTGCTTATTCCATTTTTACACCAGTATGAGTCTGTTGGTTTCAGTGGAATCACTCCTGATTTACACCAGTGTAAATGTGCAAAGAATCAGTGATGATGAGCTCAAGAGAAATGCCTAAAATAAATCAGTGGTTGCATGCAGTGTTATCCTAGCTGTGTTGGTCCCAGGATATGAGAGAGACAAGGTAGGTGAGGTAATATCTTTTTTTAGTGGACCAACTTCTGTAAGTGAAAGCTTGTCCCTTCCACCAACAGACGATATCACCTCAACTACCTTGTCTCTCTAAAATAAATCAATATTTTTAAAAAAGCAAATGTATTTACCTTTGTTATTAATAAAGCAGATATTGAATTAAAATGGCACCTTTTATGCTATTGTTTTTTTCCCCCCTCAGCTTAGGCAGTGAAAATAAGCTGGTCAGTTTCACCTCTATTTCTGTTCAGGTTTCACTTTCTGGCACAGTGCTCTGATGATTGAGTTGCAAACATGTCAAAGGAGTTATTAGTTTAAAGTAGCTTTCCCCATTAGAACTGACAAAAAAGTAATGGAAATATTTCTCTTGGTTTAAACTTTTGTAAACTCTTGTTTTTTCAAAACGAACATCAACCAGTGTCCCTTTAAATTCCCAGATACTATTTCTGGCTAAATCACTGTATTCAATTATATTTACAAAAAAAAAAAAAACCCACCTGAAAAGTTAGAAAAATATTGAAAAATATATATGCATCCTGCATTCCTGCCTAAAGCATCAGGTACTATGTTTGCTAGATAAAGTAATAACAAAATTAGTCCTGAAACTTAATGTACAAACACAAACTTTTAACAAAAATAGAGCTGTTTGCAAATATTTCAAGTTGTTTTTTCCATATGTCAAATAATGTGGGCACAGATGTCCCACCAGCAATCACTCAAGGGTGTGGATGTGGTGGCTTAGAGGAAATAACACCACAAAAACAAATCAATGGCCTGCCTCTAAAATTATTTATGATCATTGAAGTGGTTTTTCATGAAGAACTTTATGCTATTTTTGCCTATTTAACATCTTTAAATCTGTTAACATTACATACTGCGTGGCATAAGTGAATGGTAAAGAACTGAGTCCCTACTAATATGGGGGTAATTGCTGATGATAGGGTAGGGAAGTTGACTTTACACCTGCACTTTTACATACCTAACAGCGTATCACAGTGTTTAGGACAGCAGTCCTAAAAGCAATGCCACTACACGGAGGTTAAAGGGACAGAAATCCACATTCACCAGTGGACAACTAGTGACCACTCTCCTATTGTGATGATCTGTGACTCATTAAGCAAAATCTCCAGTAAGTATTAGCCACAGAAGCCAGACCTTGCAGAGTCCATCCGCAGCAGTTGGCAGCAAATCAGTCCCTGCAGATTCCCAGCAACCACACACTAGGGATTACGGGGCAGATTTTCAGGAGTTCAGCACCCAGCAGCTCACACTGTGACACTTACAGCCAGATTTACAAAAGTTCTCAGTCTCCCAATGTGCTGAGCTCATTCCGAAAATCTGCCCACTTGCTTCACTGCCTAAGTGGGTGCTGAGCTTTTTTTGAAAAATCTGGCCCTGATTGTGAGTGCCAACCCTGTGGGGCTTCATTCCCCAGAACATGGTGCTGCAATCTGCAGCCAGCTCATCTTCCTTTGTCTCAGAAACTAGACTGAGCTTTAAGGAGGGGGTGGGAATAGAGCAGAGCTGGATCAAGCTGACCCCCAAGTTTCATACTTCGCAGCGTCTCATCTGACCCCTGTTGAATCAAAAGTTGCAAAGGCACAATCTGCCAGTTCCCAACAGGAAAGACTCTGCTACTGTTTCAACCCCTCCGTTTAATTAAAAATATGCTGCTATCAAACACAGCAGGCAGAAAAAACACAACCCAATTAGGCAGTGCAAAGGCACCGAGGGTATGTCAGCGCTGTGATGTAACACCTGCAGCTGGCCTGCATCAGCTGACGTGGGCTCATGAGGCTCAGGCTGGGAGGCTATAAAATTGCAATGTAGGCATTCGGGTTCAGGCTCCGTGTCCCAGAGCCCAGGCTCCAGCCCCAAATTACACTGTAATTTTATAGTCCCACAGCCCGAGCCCCACAAGCCCCAGTCAGGCCAGCCACAGGTATTTCATTGCAGTGTAGATGTACCCTGAGTGGCCACTGCATGATAGAGCTGCACTATCCTCTTACAATTGTGTCTTCATTTAGGGCCATGCGCTGCCATTCCTTGTTTGCTTAATGCAGAACTCCCACTGACATCAACGGAAGTTCTTGTCTGTCTGGCCTGAGAATGAAATAGAAAGTGCATATTGTGAAGGAAGTGCCTAAAATGTTTTATGAATCTTATACACTCCATCTGATTGTTATTGTGGTGTTGGCTATAGGGCTCCAAAGGGTTAATTCCAACAGCCGCTAACTGCCTATAGGCAGGAAAGCAGACAGTCGCTTCAGAGAGTTCCATTACTTAAAAAAGACAATGCAGGTGTCATTCCCTTTGAAGTTTGCCTCTGACCATGCTGAGTTCAACCCCTGGACTTGACGAGGGAGGAAGTTAGGGAAACTGAAACTTTAGGGTGGACAAAACTCAGCCCCCAAAAGCACCGGGGTGAGAGAGAGAAGCAGAAACTGCTGCAAAGCAGGCCAAATTCCACTTCCCAGAGGTGGGAGTATCTGAGGTAAAGCGAGGCCTTCCTAAACTTTAGTTAAGACAAATATGCGTGTAGAATGTTTATTGTGTTAAAAGCCCTTTTTCTTGTTATACTGGGATTCTGCTATTAAGATTAAACAATACTTTGTTTTGAAAAGGCTGGTTTGAGTCACTTTATTCACCACTGGTCAAAGCTCCCAAAGAGAAGACTTGCAGATGCCAAAGCCACTCAGACCTGCTGAGTAAACACAGTTGGTACAGAGGTAGCCCAGGACCCAGTCTAAGAGTGGGAGAATTCCACCTTGAGGTGAAGATGCAGGGCCTGTCACTCTGAAGACGAGAGAGATAGAGAGAGAGGTCAAAAGTGCAGCTAGCCATATTGCTTCAATTATTAGAGAACTTTATTAGCATTTATTTAGGGTGACCAGAGGGCAAGTGTGAAAAATCAGGACAGGGAGTGGGGGGTAATAGGAGCCTATATAAGAAAAAGCCCCCAAAATCGGGACTGTCCCTATAAAATCGGGAAATCTGGTCACCCTACATTTATTTGTGATTTGTGCTTAAAGGCCCTGATTCAGTAAAGCACTGAAGTCCATGCTTAACTCAATGACAAGTGAGCAGTTGGGCTTCAGCTGCAGTTTTTCTGAGGGCCAGAACAGGGGGCTGCCTATTTTGGGCTTGATCCTGCAATCTTTACCTGGGTGAATAGTCCTACTGGAGACAATGGGGCTTCTTCTGCGAGCAAAACTTACTCACGTGTTGTGTTGCCAACTCTCTCAACTTCATCACGAGTCTTGCAATGCTTGGTGTTTTTCTTGGAGCCCCAACTGCTTGAATCAGGAGGTTACAAGAGACTCTCAGCTTTCATTTAAAAAGAAAAAAGCACAGTCGTAGTAGTTTCTATCCCCACATAACTGAGGCGAAAAGCTTGAAAACATGGAGTGAGTTCACCTTAAAGGCTCAGTAACAAGAAAGCAAAGTGAAAGAACCCCAGATTTTCTTTTTTTAAAATCATGATTTTTAAGCCAATCTTATGATTTTGGACCCGACTTATTATTTTTGAACATTTTGGGTTGCCTAGAGTAGGTGTGAGTCACGGATACAGAATGCGGCTCTTGCTGAATATCTGGCAAGGGTTAGCGAGATTAGCAGAGCAATGAAGGAGAAAGATCTCTTTGTGTTTCATTTACAGCCTGGTCAGAAGTGTGCTCTTTTAACAATATTAAAATAGAGTTTAATAACATTCAAATAAATACAATAAATAGCAACTTTTGAATATCTTTGGAAGAGCTTATTACACCTTCTTATAGTGGAGTGAAAACAAGGTAGAGGGTGAAATAGTCTTGAATATTTCCTATATAAATAATTTCATTTTACTTTTTATTTACAGGGGAAGAAAATGGTCTCTGAACATAGACTGAGGAGCGCCATGTGACAATGGTAAGGAATCATAAAAAGAATCACTTTCTTCTAATACTGTACAAGGAATTTTATTATAATAAGGAAAAGAGTATTGCTCATGAAGGTACTGTATCTTTTCCTGCTTCACTGTAGAGCTTCTGCCTAGATCTTTTTTTCAGGCCCTCCTGCTGCGGATTTAAAGGCACAGTAAACAAAGGTGTAATAGGGAGAGTTCTTTAAAAAAAAAAAAAAGAACTTTATTTCAATTTTTTTTAAACTGCATTCCTGTGGTGTTCCGAAAATATAGCTCTGGGTTACAGAAAAAAAGAGAAAGTGACCACGTTTTTAAAAATAAAAAAAGTTCAGAAACCCTTTCCCTATTTTTTGATGATGACCACAAGCCTGTGCTATTATGTAAGAAAAAAAAATAGAGCCCTCAATGGGGGAATGGGGCGTATGTGACAGTCTCGGTGTGTGCTAAATCAGTTTGAAAGTTACTCATCCCCATTTAATTTTATCTGGCCACATTCCTGGCTCCTAAAAATACAGTTCCAGCTATGGTAGGGAAGGAGAAAGGTGACCAAATGCAATAAAGCTCAGTTTGAAAACTGGCATTTTGATTGACCACAGTATTGTGGTACTTAGACCATATTTAGAACCCCGTGCACCAGAAAGGAGGGGAAAGTTTCAAGAGCTGATGAGTGCTCTGTTTCAGATGTAATCTAAAAAAAAAAAGTGAGACTGTCAGATGAGAGGCAATAACATAGGTGGGAAAGCGGGTTACGGTGCACCCTGCCATTTTGGTGTGGCTTCGTTACTGTGGTATAGTCACCTCAGAGAGTTGCTGCATCTCCTGCTCCACTCCCTGAGATCAATATGCCACAGTAATAATGGTATTTAGCTCCTGGGGGGGGGGGGATCTTACATTTTTAAAGAGCAGGGCCCAATCCTGTTCCCACTGGAGTCCATGGAGTTTTTGCTATTGACCCTATGTCAGTTATCCTGAATGGATTAAATTAATGGTTTCGTGATAGCCATTAAAAAATAGAGCTGGTCAAAAAAATTCAAAATGAAGTGATCCACTTTTTTCCACAAAACCAGCATCCTACATTTTGACCAGCTATGGAGCTAGTAGAACATTTTTGCATTTCCACAAGAAAAGACCAAATTTTCTCAAAAAATGTTCCCATTATTCAGCTATCTCAAGTAAAAAAATGAATAGTTTAATGGAATCACTGAAGTCTATCAAACTTCTGAAATGCTTTAACTATCTTGCCAAACTTGTTGTGTTCTGTAATTTTAATCATTACACAGTTATTTCTTCTTTGATTGAAACCTGCATCTGAAAATTGGTGCAAACAAAAGGGTTAATCTTTGATTCTTCTTCAGAGAGTAAGAAACGACATAGAATTGTGGTGGGCCGTTTGCTTTGTAAGAGGTGGTAGCAGAGGTAGTTAATATTCCAAAGTCTGAATACACTGTGGAGCAATTAAGGCCCCAGTCCCACAATGGGATCCAATGGGACTGTTCAGTTTAATTGAATTATTCTGCATAGCACAAGTGTTTGCCCAGAAAGGTCTGATTTGATTACAAGAGTGTAGCATAAATTTGCTGTCTGTAAATAAGGGGCCAAATCCTCGTTCAAGTAAACCATCCACTGCAGGTCATGGTGATGGTAGACGGTGTTGCCTGAAGAAAGATTAGTCAGGACTATAGGATTTGACCTAAAGGATTTGAGTCTCCTTTCCCATTGGTGCAAATGAACAGTAACTTTGTGGAAATCAATGGAGTTACACCAGTGTATATGAGAGGAAAACCAGGCCCAAAAAATGGAAACTCCTTTAGATTTTGGGAGCAGCAGGAGAGAAATGACCTTTTTATCAAATTGCATAATCTCATTTCTAAAGCACATGGTTGAGCTGTTCTGCTGGCTTTGGGCTGGCAGGCAAGGTATTCAACTCACCTTTCCCTCAGTCCTCCAGGAGTGAGGAATCAGGGAGGTGTGAGGCTATAAAGAGTCCAGCCCGATGTTTTATCCTTAATGCCTCATAGTATCCAAATGTGTTTCTGTTCCCAAGATCCCTAGGACAGGTGTCATATAAAGCATACGTCTTATATCCCTTTGTAAACGTGTTTTTTTTTTTTACTGTAATAGTCATAACTTGTCACATGACTATTGACACAGAGTGATCTGACTGGCTGCCACAGTCCTTTGCCAATGTTAAAGGATGTAACTTTTTTTCAAATACAGTACATGTCTTCATGGTATGAAGGACTTTTGTACTGGATTCTGCAAGCGCTTACTGCCAGGTGTGGCCTACTGGGAGTAGTGCTGACTAGCCTGAGTAATTCCACTGAAGTCAAAAGTCGCTTTTAAGCAAGGAAATAAAAAGTAAACTTCAGTGGGACACTCCTAGCAATCAGTGCTATGCTAAATAGTAATGAGGCTGGGAATAATAATACCCTAGCACTTTTCAGTATATCTCAAAGCACTTTCCTAAGGAGGTGAGTATCATTATCCCTATGTTACAGATGTAGCATTGGCCCCTTGGTTATCAAAAAAGAGCAGTAGCATACTGAGGTGTGTATTTTGCTACCATCCTTTAATCTTCTTAATGAAATCTTTAACAAATATTTCCAACAGTCATGCTAGGGTTCTTTTCAGCATTCCTTCAGTAGTTTTGCAAAAATGGCTATTCTTCTTCTTCTCATTCTTCTGGATGAGAGCATGTTGGTTTCTTGAAACTGCTCGCAAATTCATGAAGCGTAAAGGTTTCAAAAAGACAGCCGCACTTCAGTGGTTTTATTAAACTCTCTTTTTTTGTCATGTATGAAACAGTTAACGTTATTCTCAGAATATAGGTGGATATGGATGAAAAAGAAGCATGACTTTAGCACAGTTCTCATTGTTAGATATTCAGCATAGGCTCTGCTATCTTCAGTTGATGGCTGCAGATCCTCAAAGCTGTATACTCGTGTATAAAAACAGATAGTGAGATATTGTGGAAATCCAAATAAAGCAGCAGATCAAAGTTAATGCTCTTTCAATAGTGTCTTGCAATAATGATAGTGTACTTATTACTTTTCTTATTCAAAGCAATATGCAAACAATCTAGTTTTCCCACTGTACCCTGGAGAGGCAAATATTATCCCTGTTTTAGAGATTGGGAGGTTTGCCATTATTATCCGCATTTTAGATGGGAGACTGAGATTTAGGGCTTGATTCTGTTGTCACACTGATATAACTCCACTCACTTCAGTGGGAATTATTCCCTATGTACAAGTGTATAAATAAGAACAGAGTCAAGCCTGGAGATTTTGTTTGATTTGCTTGGAGACACTATGGCCTAAAGGCAAAGGACTGAGAGTCAAGAGACTTGGGGTAAAACTCCCACTAACTTGAACAGAACCAGGATTCCATCCCAGGTTCTAGTCATGGTTCTGTTCTGAAACTACATTGCTATGTGACCGTAGGCACAACACTTAACATCTCTGGTTCTCACTTGCTCCATGTATAAAATGAAGAAATGATATTTATCTATTTCCAAGGGCTGATGTAAGTCCTAGATAAATGATATTTGTAAGTGTTCTGTCCACTAAATCATATTCTACCTTAGAGCTTTACACTGTCACCCATCACTGTATTATCTGGGCACCTTGGAGGAATAGAGGGAAAAGATGAGGCAGAGGACAGAAACTTACTACTTTTTCTCAAACATCCAAATACTTTGGGCCCGATTTTGAGGTCCAGCTCATGAGTGCTGAGTGGTAGTCATGTATGTGGGTGTATGAAACAGTAGTTTTAAGCAACTTTTGCAATTCCCCAGTCCTAAGGTTGCTTTGTGTCAGGTTGGGCATTTTAATTAGGAAACTGAATAGGTCCTGCATACCCTGTTGCTGATTTAGAATTCCTGGGAGGTTAGACTCATTTCTTTATTAATGTAATTATTACATAAGTTTGGGAGGCATTCAGAACCCGATTCCTATACCATTCCTTTCATTGTATCATTTTGCCCAGGCTTGTTGGAGGTGTTTACACAGTAGGCCTATAAACTCAACTCAGTGTGCTCACTGGGGCATCATTTGATCTGAACAGCAGTGCCACTTGCTGGGTATCTGAGAAATCACAATGCAATTTCCTACACTGACATATTTCTAAATAACAATGCTAAAAAATGGGCTGAATTAAATGGTTTCACCAAATCAATATTTTTTCATTTTTCAAGGTTTTTAAACATTTTGTGGTTTTTAATACAGTTACACAGCCTGTATCTTGAGCTAGATGCTTAATTACTTTCCACCATTTATCTAGGAGTCTCTTTTGATTAGTTCGTAAATAAAAAGTCAGATCCTCTAAAACCAAAAAGTCAATTAAGAGCTTTTTCAATGCTCGAGAGAGTATTTGAGTTCACAAATTAAGTATTGTTTTTCTTGCTATAAATAGTTAAAATTGAATTAACTTCCTTTCTGGGGCTTTAATTTGTAGATCTATTCCAACTCCCAGCAGACATACCACTGGCTCCAGAGGAATTTAAATGCAATTGTATCAGCATACATCTGTGTAAGTACATCTGTCCACTAATAACACATGAGTAAGTCAAGGTCTGTCTACTGTGCATCTAATACAAATCTGCTGGACTAATGTTAAACAGTCTGTATGCTAGGTAAAAGAGTTAGGGCTAGAGTCACAAAAAAACTTAGGCATGGTGACGTTCAGTATCCCCCGATGCCTAACTTTTAGGCGCCTGGAAAATCATTGTGACTCACAGAGCCTGGGTTCAGTACCTAGGCTCCCTAAACAATGAACAGGGAGAGATTGGTGCCTCACAATGAGATTCACAAAGGCCAGCACACTAGGCAGCTCTTCCTTGGAGATAGGCACCTCAGTCCATGGAGGCATCTTCCTGTGCTTGGTAGTCTCAGCTGCAATCCTTCCCTTTTGTGGGGCAGAGAAAGAGGACCACCTCCCTTGTAACTTTTAGCTTAGTGGTTGGGCTACTCACATGGGATGGGTTCAAGTGCCTGAGGGGAGAAGGGTTTGAACAGGGAACTATCCCCTCTCAGGTGATGCTCTAACCGCTGGGTTATGGGATGTCCTGAGGGGAGGTGGCCATCAGTCTCTCCAGTTGAAGCTGTTCCATTGTGAATCAATAAGGAAAAAAACATTGGACCATAGAGAAAGCAGCCATGGGAATGACTGTGTAGCCTGGTGGTTAGAGCCCTCATCTGGGAGGTATGAGACCGAGCAGCCAGTCCCACTGCACCAATGTCTTTTTAAAATTATATATCCACAGTGGAACAGCTTTAACAGGAGAGACTGAGGGAACACCGTCGCAGAATATCCCAGCACCCAGGGATTACGGCACTCACCCAGATCCCAGTTCAAATCCCTTTCCCCCTCAGGCAGAGGAGAATTTGAATGGGAGGGAAGGCCCCTCCTATCCCCGGTGAGCACCCTCACCACTGGGCTAAAAGTTATGAGGGAGGTCCACCGCCTCCCTTCCTCCCCCTTTCCTGGCTGTTTTGTGTAAAATCGCCTATACGGGCCCAATCTGGTGGGTGAGCTTTGAGCACACTTACTAGACTCGGCCCTGCAGGCAAATTAGGCAGAGGAACATGCATCTTCCCCAGGTTCATGCATCACTCTGGGGCTTAGGCACCTGGTGTGGGGCTATAGTTCATATACTCAGAGGCAGAAACTCAGGTTCCTAGGGAACATTTACTGACAAATTTTTAGGGTTTGGTGGCAGCTGAGTGGGGATTTTGTTCATCCTCGTGGGGCCTGATTCTGGGATTTAAGCACCTAAAGTAACCGGTAGGTGCCTAAGTCCATTTGTGAATCTAGCCCACACTGTCTTACTTGCTGGTAGAAAAAAATAGTTTATAAGGTAAAAGGCCTTAGCCACTGATCTGAGTAATCTCTTGTTGAAAGTCCTTATTCGTTGCTATGTTGCAGTTTGGGGCTTCTTACATTAAGTTGTTCTAAGAAATTCCTAAAGCCTAGATATCACTTTAATGTTAGCACTCTGCACTCCCCCTAGAAATCTTTCCGGCGTGTTAGGGCCTGAGCCAAAGTCAAAGGAAAGACTCCCATTAACTTCAGCAGGCCCCCGGTACATAGTATGCTGGATGAATTTCAACATTTACCAGGCACATGTTTTATTTGTGTATACCTAATCATTCCCCCTACTATTTTACATCACTTCCCCCTAGACATGGGACTTCCACTGACTTCAACAGAGCCAGGATTACACCCTTTATCAGAAAACAAACAAACAAACAAACAAACAAAAATTGAGATGCAGTTTTCAAACCTCCTCTGGATTAAATTGAAGATGAAGATTTTGATTCAACCTGAGAAAGAAAGACCAACATCCACACACAATGTGGAGATAAACAAAACATGGTAGCCGTGTTAGTCTGTATTGGTTAGTGTTCCCCATACACAGGCCCAAATACTCAGAGCATTCTGAAGCAAAGAATGTGCTTTCAATGAGTCAAAGGCTATAGAACTTTGGGTTGTATCAAAATTACTCTTATAATATATTTTGCATTTAGCAAATAATTAGATTCATAGAATAGATTTTTGAGCCATTCTATAATAGGGGTATAATTCTCTATTACATTTTATGGGTGAAATCTTGCTAGCAAGTTAAAGAAGTATGGGCTGGAAGAATGGACTATAATGTGGATAGAAAGCTGGCTAGATCATCGGGCTCAATGAGTAGCGATCAATGGCTCCATGTCTAGTTGGCAGCCGGTATCAAGCGGAGTGCCCCAAGGGTCGGTCCTGGGGCCGGTTTTGTTCAATATCTTCATTAATGATCTGGAGGATGGCGTGGACTGCACCCTCAGCAAGTTTGCAGATGACACTAAACTGGGAGGAGTGGAGGGTAGGGATAGGATACAGAGGGACCTAGACAAATTAGAGGATTGGGCCAAAAGAAATCTGATGAGGTTCAACAAGGACAAGTGCATTGTCCTGCACTTAGGACGGAAGAATCCCATGCACTGCCACAGGCTGGGGACCGACTGGCTAAGCGGCAGTTCTGCAGAAAAGGACCTAGGGGTTACAGTGGATGAGAAGCTGGATATGAGTCAACAGTATGCCCTTGTTGCCAAGAAGACTAACAGCATTTTGGGCTGTATAAATAGGAGCATTGCCAGCAGATTGAGGGACGTGATCATACCCCTCTATTCTGCATTGGTGAGGCCTCATCTGGAGTACTGTGTCCAGTTTTGGGCCCCACACTACAAGAAGGATGTGGAAAAATTGGAAAGAGTCCAGCGGAGGGCAACAAAAATGATTAGGGGGCTGGAGCACATGATTTATGAGGAGAGGCTGAGGGAAACTGGGATTATTTAGTCTGCAGAAGAGAAGAATGAGGGGGGGGGGATTTGATAGCTGCTTTCAACTACCTGAAAGGGGGTTCCAAAGAGGATGGATCTAGACTGTTCTCATTGGTACCAGATGACAGAACAAGGAGTAATGGTCTCAAGTTGCAGTGGGGGAGGTTTAGGTTGGATATTAGAAAAAACTTTTTCACTAGGAGGGTGGTGAAGCACTGGAATGGGTTACCTAGGGAGGTGGTGGAATCTCCTTCCTTAGAGGTTTTTAAGGTCAGGCTTGACAAAGCCCTGGCTGGGATGATTTAGTTGGGGATTGGTCCTGCTTTGAGCAGGGGGTTGGACTAGATGACCTCCCGAGGTCCCTTCCAACCCTGATATTCTATTATTCTAAATCCTGCCTCCATTGAAGTCAATAGCAACACTCCCATTGACTGAAGTGGAGCATGAATTTCACACTGTATGGTGGTTTAAAAAGTTATGCAAAGGTTTTAACATTCGGTTAAATTCCATGGGACTTTTTCACAAGAGAATACATGGGGAAACCATTGATCTTTATGCAGGACAAATCAGATCTCAATGAGCTCTACACACAGTCCTGCACAGAGAACTGTTGGCACACCAGAGGCATGGCCAGTGGATCTGTGTTCAGTGGAGCGCCAATATTTCACACTTCCAAACTTTTCCCCATATATTCTGGTGACGTTTCTGTGTATTTTCATTGTTTTCCAGAATTTGGCCCTTGTTTCTTCATCATTTTATATCAGGAGACAAAAGTAGTTGGAGAGGCATCCATAAAACTCTGTTTGTAGTCCCGTAACCCAGATTCCATACCCCAATTCAGCAAAGCACTTGAGCACATGCTTGGTTTTAAGCATATGTATAGTCGCACTGATTTTAATGGGACTTCGCATGAGCTTAAAGTAAATTACATAGCAAAAATGCTCTGCTTAATCAGCAAATACTGACCCCATATCAAGGGGTCAGTACTCCACCCATAATGTGAGCTCATTGTTAACAAAATAAGAGCTACTTTATTTGACATTGGCTTTTCATAATTCAGATTGCATTTGCGGATTGATTTGAGTTACTGGTCTGTAATTCTACAGCTTACAGATAATGTTTCGCCTAGAGGTAAAATTCATGCAGTTTCATCTGCTGGTATTTTAGATATATTCCTGTCTGCATGCACCTGGAAACTTGAATTTAATTCCAGATCTCAAGCAGGATTGACTCAGGATTTCTCAGAACTGGAACAATTACAGAATTTCAATATCATGTAATCACGATACATCATCTGCTCTGTGATCAACTCAGAGTTTTACATCTGATTACAAAAATTTATCTAGTTGATGTGCTTTCATTTAGGAAATTTATCCATCCTGCAGGTCCTTGCATTAAATTGCTTGCTGTGGATCAGTGTCATCAAGGCTGCTTAACTGTCCATGTTCTTTGGTACCACAACATGTATTTGCAAGGGACCCCCTCCCACAAACACTTGAACATGCTGCTGGGATTGAACAAGAGCATTCCTTGCCCTTTGATGAGGGGAATACAGCTATGTCAACATAGGGTTAAAGCAAGTAGGGAGGGACTGCCCGAACTTGCCCTCAGCCAGGATGCTGCAGCTGGGGAGCAGCTCTAGAGTTAAGTTCCCAACATACTGGAGGTGGAAGAACTTTTACACTAGGAGACAAAAAGTAGTTGGAGTGGTGTCCATAAAACGCTATTTGTAGTCCCGTAACCCAGATTCCATACTTGTGTTCTGAAGTAGAAGATAGGTGAGAGACTGGTCAGACTTCTCAGCCTCCTTGCCCTACTCCCTTCCACCATTGCCAGCTCCAAGTCCAGCTCAGCCCCCAATCCTCCTCCCACGCTACTCCCTGCAACCCCAGTACCAGCACCCAGATAGACTCTCATTCCAACTCCCCTGCAGTTTCAGCACCCTTTGTTTGTTCTCCCTTCCCACGCCCTGCACCATCACTAAAACCTGGGTGCATTCTCAACTCTCCTTTGTCTTGTTCATTAACCTCCCTTTCCCTTCTCTCTCCATTTTCTTCTGCCATCACCAATGTGTGGCCACATTTTTGATTCTCCCTTCCTCTCAGCTTCCCCATACCACCTTCCCGCCACTGCCCCAGCATGCTCCCGACGTCGTCCTTCTCCTAACCAACACCAGAGGATGGGAGCAGGATCCAGAAGGCCTGTCACCTTCTGTGCACAGGTTGGTCCTGTTACTAGCACGTCCATGTAGGTGCATGCCGAGAAAGCTCCACATCCTCAGTCATGTTCAGAGTTGTGCTCCCCTGGGTCTTTCTACCTTCCAGTACTGGCAATAGCAGATTTAATATAATATATGGAGATATACCTTTCTCATAGAGCTGGAAGGGACCTTGAAAGGTCATCAAGTCCAGCCCCCTGCCTTCGCTAGCAGAACCAAGTACTGATTTTGCCCCAGATCCCTATATGGCCCCCTCAAGAATTGAACTCACAACCCTGGGTTTAGCAGGCCAATGCTCAAACCACTGAGCTATCCTTATGTGATTGCTAAGCTTTTAAATGATAATGATTGAATTCTGAACGGAGGTAGGTCAGTCAGGGTCAATGGTATGTGTATGTGTGCGCACCTCTGAATACAGGACTGTCCTTGGTTTGGTCTAGCATAGAGACCTCTGTACTCCCAGTACATTTAGTGGAGGCTGCAGTGCTGACATGCTGGACATCTGAGAATGGTAATAGAGCATTAGAGAAAGATGATTAGCTGATGTTGCAATAATATTCCACCTAGGATCTCTTTTTGAAAGTGGCATTTTGAAGAGGGATGCTTCAAAATGCTGGCCTCCTGCTGCAAAATCAGCACAAGTACAGGGTATGAATCTGATCTCATTGGTGCGAGAGCACGTCAAAAATGACTCCACTGACTTATACTGGTATAAAACCAGTGTGAGATCAGAATCAAGCACTATTTTTCCTTAAGTGGTTCGTCCGTCTGAGTCAGCCATGCTGCAATACGTTAAAGTTATCAGTTTAGAAACCTCTTTGTTTCTGCTCACAGCAGTTAGAATCCAAATCATGTTTCATTTTAATATAACTAATAGTAAAAACAAACCATGTGACTATTTAGTCTGGTGTTTTTAATATTAATTAGGGAAGTCAAATAGGATTATTTTTAATATTGAAATAGTAATGCGATCAATGCAAAAGAATACAACACATTTTCCGTACATTTATTACAAAATATTACGTACGTCCCATACTGAAGTGATACTTCATACACTGTACCTGCAGTGATTAGCTGCTTTCCTTGTTATGTGCAGTACTGGCAATTAATTTAAAGGTCATTTGGACTGTAGTGAAATTAATTTAAAGAAATTGTAGATGCAAATATTTGTGTAATAAATTTAAGCATCCATTCTCTCCTTAATGCTCAAACAAAAGTCCTAACAATGTTAATGGACATAATGCAATGAATTATAGGAGAACATAGACCCACCACTGTGATAGCTTTATCTTCACTGAAAAATACAAGATTTTATTTTATTTGCAAACACTTCTCCTAACTAATATTTAGCTTTTCTTTTTTTGTACTAATTCAGTTCTAGGATCATAAATCAGCTTCTCACTGACATTTATCCTTTTCATATTTAAAGCATCATTTTTCATTTAATTTCACATTGGGCAAACACCAGCTGAAATAGTGAAATCCTACAATATCATCATGCCCTTATTGTTCACAGAATATTTCTCAGAAGGAACAGCTGACCTTCATACTGTCTATATCAGGGGGTGGCCAACCTGTGGCTCCGGAGAAGTTAATATGTGGCTCCTTGTATAGGCACCGACTCTGGGGCTGGAGCTACAGGCGCCAACTTTCCAGTGTGCCAGGGAGTGCTCACGGCTCAACCGCTGGCTCTGCACAGGCCCTGCCCCCACTCCACCCCTTCCCACCCCCTCCCCGAGCCTGCCGTCTCCTCACTCCTCCCCCCTCCAGAACCTCCTGCACGCCACGAAACAACTGATCAGGAGGTGCGGGGAGGGAGGGGGAGGCGCTGATCAGCGGGGCTGGGAGTGGGGGAGCTGATAGGGGGCTGCTGACGTATTACTGTGGCTCTTTGGCAATGTACATTGGTAAATTCTGGCTCCTTCTCAGGCTCAGGTTGGCCACCCCTGGTCTATATGATAAATAAATTAAACGATTTTTCCCTCCCCCCCCCTCACAAGTCATATATAGTTGGATTTTAATGTATATTTTAATACCCATCCTGGCAGTCATTGTCATCATAATCACCAATGGGTTTGTTGTGATAAACATCAAGCACTAGCTTTCTGCTTTCAATTTCCATGCTCCTTGATATACTGTCATCTTCTTGGCTGGTTGATTGGCTTGCAGTGCGCTCTCTGGATTCACTATCTCCCTCTTCTTTAGATTCACTCTCACTAGTTTCTGAAGACTTGCTGTCTTGGCCTCGCAGCTCTTCAGAACTGATGTCCTCTTCATTCGAATCACTGGCATTGCCCTCTTCACTGCTACTGCTCTCTTTTGAAGCACTTCTGCTCTCAACCGATTTACTGTGAGATGGTCCGTCCTTATCTTCTTCTGATTCCAAGCTGTCCTCTGTGGATGTGCTCTTCTCCTCTGATTTACTATGGTCCCTCGTGTCTTCTGTGGATTCACTGTCACTTATTGATATCTTGCTGTCATCCTCAGGAGACTCTCTGTCTTCCTGTCCTTCTTCAGATTTGCTACCGCTGTGTTCATTGGATTTGCTATCCACATCTTCGGAGTCTTCCTCACTTTCTTCTTGGGATTCCCTACTCTCTTCACTTGATTGACTGGAGACATCCTCCCTGGAGCGGCTGGTGACATTTTCCTTTGACTGGCTGGTGACATCCTCTCCGGAGCGGCTGGCGACATTTTCTTCAGAATGACTGTTGTCTTCTGTGGACTTGCTGTCCTCTTTGGATTTGCTGTCATTGTGCTCTGCACTATCATCCTCTTCTGAAGTATCATCACCATTTTGGAACACATGGCTCTGGAAACGTTTCAGCGATTTATTGCTGCTTTTCCGCATGCTGTAGTGGTGCTCCCTACTGGTTTCTTGGCTGCTCTCTTTGGAATGAATGGCACCATGAACCATGTTGGAATTGCCACCCTCACTCTCAAAGATGGATGGGTCATCACCTTGCATTCCTTCGTCATCAAAATCATCTCTCTCCTCTTGGCTACTGCTGTCACTGTCACTGTCACCTCGATTTCTTTTCCTGTGGACATGCCTGCCGCGACTGGCAACCTCCCCATTACCAAAGCCTCTGCTCTCGCTGCTGCTACTACTACTACTACTGCTGCTGCTGCTGCTATCTTTTTTCCCAATAGCGGTATCTCTATGGCCACCATCTAGATCTCCATCAACAACTGCATTATGCTCATCTGTTTCAGTGGGACGAACAGTGTATCTAGGGTCTGCCCCCTTAACTTCTTCCTCGTTATTTTCATCAAAGGTATAATCTCCGCTGTCATCTTCCTCATCTGTCAGAGCATTTCTTTCCTCGTCCCCCTTGCTAGAGTCAAAGCCGTTAGATTGATAAAGAAATCCATCATTTTCAAAGTCATCATTGTCTTCTGATTCTCTGCTGCCCCTGGCCTGGTGATCTCCATTGTCGATGCTGTCAATAGCAGGAATCTTGCTTACATCCTCCTAGACATGTGGCGAAGAGAAATTATTGTAAACACTTCCTTGCTGTATTTTACAAAGTGATTTGTTTACTAAATTGTGTAGGCCAAATACTACTATCATTTATATCTCTGCTACCTCATCAAAATTCATAATGTTACATGGGTGTAACTGAGAGCAGAATTTGGCCCAGAATGCCTTAAAATTATATTAGATTTAACCAACAAATAAAACAATAATGTTACTTCAGTTAACATTTTAGGAGTCTTAAAAATATGTCCCCCTAGAAATTGCTGCTCTACTAGGATTCAATGTAGATACTGTAAACAAGTAATCCACTAGTTTAAAATGTGTGTCATCATTAGATTTATGGCAGGAGAGGTGTGAATTTTGGTGTATGGCATTACTTGGTTTGGGCTGGCATGGGTCCATCACACTCATTATAAATAGAACATGATGTGATATAATATGGCTCAAGCCACAAAATTCTGATCCAGCTTTTGAAATTCTGGGTGTTTGGATACAGGGATTTGGTTTGTTCCGTTTCTACATGTTATTGTATATCCCTTAATATAACTACTATAATATTCTACAGTAATGGTCCACAACACTAAATGCAGTGATCTGGCCCATTGCACCATTCTGAAAAAAGTCAGAACTTCCACATGGACTCCATGGTAGCTGTTGGGTGCTGCGCTCTTTGGAAAATCTTGACCAGTGTTGCTTTCAAATTTATAGTAATTGATTTCAGGCCCATTTGTGCAATAAAAAATGGGAGCTGATGAACTTGAGCTCTTTTGAAAATCTGACCCATGGATGAATATTGAGTTTTTATGCTTTTGACAATAAAGATATAAGAAAATAATGCTTTCCATATATCCACAGGTCCGTTAGGTATCTGGACAACATTTTTCACATGAAGGACTATAATCTAGTGGTGAAAAAAAAAACGGGGATAGGGTTTTGTTTCAGATATAATTTTACACAATTGTATATTTTTGGTTATGTTTTTCCATGTAGTCAAATTTTGTCCTATAAGAATTTTGCATATGTGTGAATTTCAAATACATCCAATTTGTTTGTCTTTAATTGACACACTGATCCCATTACAAAGACAGAGGAGTGATACTCTTTTTTTATTTCCCATACACTTACCCAAATCCAAATTTGTTCTTCAAAATTCAGCTCAGTTAGCACAATCCTCTGTCTCTTGAAAACAGAGCCTGATCTGATTACAGTGCTAATTTACAGCAAATTATCTGGGATGTGTTATGTTGTAGCCCTGTGTTTACAGCAGATTGAATTAAGACTGCTAACCACTTTTTCTGCTCAGACAACTGGCAGAAGAAGAATGTTATCTGCTAGGAAACAGAGCCTTATTCAGGAGAGCTATGTACACTTACCAGAGAGTTTTTCTCTGTTGATTGATCACCATGACTGTTTTCATCTACTTCTTCCACATCATCAAGGTCACCAGAATCCTCGTGATCAGCCCAATTCTTATGCTGAGCCTGCTTAATTCGGAAACTATCCTCCTCCTCATAGTCCTGAGTGCTCCTTGCATCGACATCATCTGGATGACTTTCAGAGCTCCTGCTAGAAACCACAGACGGGTCGTGGTTTTCTTCATCAATGCCATCATGCTCATCAGCATTGGAGTCCTCTCCTCCAGTTTCCGCACTGCTTTTAGGACCGCTGTAAGTATCATCAGCAGAATCTGCCTCCTCATTCAGACTTTCTTCGCTTATTGTGTCCTGCACAAAAAGGCGAAATTAAGGTACTTTGATTAAGCAAATGTTGTTGCAGTTTTACTGATGCCATTGTAAGGGCCACATTGTGTCCACTGGTGTAAAATAAACTGCTTACTACTGCTTGGCTTTGGGTCAGGCGAGCAGTGTGAAGACTCTTTTAATTACCAGTTCCTCTGCACTGCTTTTATTTGTTTCTAATGAACTACATCTTGCCTTATGCAAGGAACCCCAAACATTTGGTTATGCTTCATCTTGCGGTTTTTATTGGGTAAAAGAGATGGGTATATGATGGCTCTTTGAAGAACTTTGAAGTGCTCTGAGACTTTTTATACTCAAGTAATTTCAGTTTGAGTAAAATAAAGGAGTGTTTTTATTATAGTTGCTATGGATGCAGCTGGCGTTTCAAATGAACTAATCTGTTTTTTTTAAAGGGATCATTCAAAATTATATTCAGAAATTATTTGGTGTTGTAATCTTAAATTTCATTGATAGAGATTTGCGAAACCATGGGAGGCTTTTGGGCTCAGGAAAACCAAAACCACAAGAGGTTTGGAGTATACCAGTTCCATTTTTTTTAGAACCAACAAAGTATAAGCTTTCAGAGTCAGGAACAAATGATTTGTCCCCCACTGGGAAGATGGGACTTTCTTCTTTCCAGTGGTACAACGTTCCCATTTCTAGCATTGTGGGTTTGGGAGATACCAAACTTGAAAGCTGTGATATTATTACGTCTAGAATAGTAGTTATTGGTCCATGGCTGAACCGTGCCGGTCCCGTGCCTCATGTTGTGGGAAGGTCAGGAAGAAATTCCATATTTGGTGGTGAAGGAGGAAACATTGCTCTGGCAGCATTCCTATTTCAAATGGCAGCTCTCTGAAGCTGTTCAGATCTTTGCATTGTTACAGTAAGTCCTGTGGGGATGGATTAGTGGGCAGCACGTAGTTGAGGTGGCCGAAAGCATGTAATGCAATTTATCACCTAGTTACCATCTCCACATATGGAGGGTGGGGGGCAAGGAGGGTGCATGTAGAAATGGCTGAAACAATTATGTAGAAATGGCTGAAACAATTATGAATTAAAATGACCTTGAAAAAATGGATATAGCTATCACCTCTAGGCTTTGAGTTATTTTAATCAAGTATTGTTTTGAGCGTTATTAACCAGAGACCAGTTCCGCTTTACAATACTGTTTCACAAGCTATTTGCTGAAATAGAGTTTTCTGAAAAACTCTTGATAATCAACTTACCCCCCGTTCTTCGGAGCTCCCAGAATGGGCATTTTGATGGCTGGGCACCTAAACACATTGAAAAGACAACTTATGAATGAACAGAAGTGGTACAGATTATCTTGGGCATGCTTAAAATGCCGAGGCTAGGGGTTTTAATGATTTTCTAATAAGTACTTACAGGGTGAGCACAGGATAAAGCCCAGAGAGAGATTAACAGGAGTACTGTCTTCATATTGATTATGGTGTCTGTAGCTGCAATGAAGTAGGGGTGTTACAAAAGAGTATTTTCACATGCTCTTAATTGCAATTCAGCAGGATTGATTATAACAGCATATAAGATTTTCAAAAGCACCTAGTGATTTGGGATGCCTCGGTTTTTGGTGCCCAACCTGAGACACCTTAAAAGATCCTGATTTGGAAAGAGTGCTGAGCACATGCTCTTGTCTGGCACCCAACATCTCTAGTGGCTTTTGAAGCTGGGCCATGAAGGTTAAGATGAATTTCATATTTTGGTGTGGAATAGCAGATACCTGGGGAAGTGCAGATTTTTCTTGATTAAATGTTAATGACAGAGTGCAAAACAGTTTATGATTCGCTAGTTCCATAATGACTGCATCACCCAGGGCTGCCAATCAGCCTGTTAAAAAGTTTAGTACCACAGATCACGGTCACAGTACCAATATTGGCCATTGCTATTGGTACTTTGTCTTTACATTTACATTTTCATCCTAAATTAATAGTGGAGAAAAATCACATGGAGTCTTGCACACAATCATCTGTGCGTCCCAAACAAAATTCTGGAATAGGATAACTATGTACCAGGGGGCAAATCCAGTCTCACTGAATCAGTCTAATGCTTCACAAAGAACAGATTTTAGGAATGGATTTAAATAATCATTTTCTTTCCGAATTAAACCCTTCTGTGTAACATCAACCATAAACATTGCAATGGGTAAGTCAACACATTTTCACTCTTTTAGACTAACAGGGAGCCTGATTCTGCCATCCCAACTCACACTAAGTAGCATCTAACTACACAATAATTGTGGAGCAAGGTGCGCTGCAACAAGGGTAAAGGTGGCAGAATCTGTTCCACCGTGTCTTTGTGCAAAAGGATATATCTGAGACTGAGTCTATTGCATGAGATAATCTAACACCATAGCTGTCTGTCACAAATTAGCTGGAATTTTTTTCCCCCCAAGGCAAAGAAAATCAGAGTTATAAGGCCTCACATTTACTCACGGATTTATACACTGGGTAAATCAGCTAAACATGTGACACAGAAACAAACATAAATATGCTCTAGGAAAGAAACACTACATTATTTTACTCTCTTAAATAAGCACACACCGATCTGAAAATAAGAGATGCGCTTTTGCTTTTTCCTTAGAAAACAATCTGCCCCCGGCCCCTCCTCTCTCTCTTTCCTGGAGATGTTCTGCTGTGCTTTTCTATAAATCACAGATCAAGAACTGTTAACATGTACATGCTGTTCCATTTTTCAGAATAAATCAAAGAAATTAAAAGTTACTTCTGTATGCACGTCACACAGGCTTTCTTCAGGACCTCTTAGCTTTGGCACTTCAGATGTCACAAAGGCATAGGACCAGTTAAATACCTGTATCGCCCTGTCGCTTTAGTAGCTGGAGCCTCCTCCACTAGTGCATGAATTTAAACTCTGCTGCAGATATGGGGGCCAATCTGCACTCTCCCAGGATGAATGATGTCATAAGGTGTCACCGGGAATCCAGCACCCCCACACTTCCTTTAGCCTCCAGAGAGATATTTTCCCTAAAAAAAGCTTTTTGCGGTTTCAAAATGACTAGCCTCGTTTTCATATAATGAAAGATCTTGCTAAGGCTTTATTTTGATTTCTAAATTTATGCCATTCACATACATACAGGGTTATGAGCACAAACAATTCGAGTGTCACCCACACACATGGCCAGATCCCGGTCATACTCAGGCGGGGGTTGTTTCCTGTTAATGTATATTTTCAGGTCATACAAGCAGACAGTTTGTATACTTATGCTCCAGGAATTGTATGTCTTTAAACACCTTGTGAGAACACGCTGAAAAGGATCAGGATGAAATCTCCTTGTTTCACAGGTGCTATCTTCACACAGTAAATCTGAAAACTGAGTGCCTGGTCCAACTTTTCTCAAACTCAGTGGGCATTCTCCCATCAGCTTCTGTTGATCGGGCCCTAGAGCTATTTAAGAAAAGAAAAAGCTAAATAGGACTTGAGCCAAATAGATGCATGTGCTAGAGGAAGCCATACAGCAGTTTGGGTGGTGGGGTTTTTCTTGCCTTCTTTTATCATCCTCTAGAGCAGAGGTGGGCAAACTACAGCCCGCGGGACCGTCCTGCCCGGCCCCTGAGCTCCTGGTCCGGGAGGCTAGCCCCCGGCCCCTCCCTTGCTGTCCCCCCCTTCCCTGCAGCCTCAGCTCGCTCGCTCTGCCGCCGGCACAATGCTCTGGGCGGCGGGGCTGCGAGCTCCTGGGGCAGCGCAACTGCAAAGCCCGGCCTGACCCGGTGCTCTGTGGTGCATGGTGGCGGCGGCGGCGGGGCCCGGCTCCACACATTATTAGTACTGTTATTTTATTAGTCTCTCATATATATGTAAATAATATATATAAATAGAGAAAATTTTATGCAATGTTAGTAAATACCAAACACATTCCCTTTGGTTTGGTTAGTTCTTTACCCAGGTTTATTCCAAGGAAGTGGATTTTAAGGTCTAATGGGAAAAGCAGTGATGTGTTGTGAGAGAGTCTTAAAATGCTGCCACCAAACTGCAAGGAAGGTTAGGATGGTTTCCCTGTCCTCATTTGGACATTGCTACGTCATCCCTGCTGGAGATGACTTAGTTCTTCAGCTCATAAAAATATGCCTGAAGTACAAATATTTTGCCTTTGAAATGGACCCGCTTTCACTAAATTGCAGGGTTTTTTAAAGTGATGTCCTAGTGAAGGATAACTCCAGACTTCCCTAAAGAGTTCTTACCCTTCTCCCCAACTTCACACTACACAACATTGTGTTATGCTCTCACTATACTCAGTAGGCTGAATTCAGCTCTCAGGTTTAACATCAGTAGTCCAAAGTAGCTCTGCTGACTTCAGCAGCTTTCCTCTGGAGTTACACTGATGTAACGAAGAATGGAATTTGGCGAGGTTTCTTTTTCAGGAAAAAGTATAAACAATTCCAGCGAAGTGCACTTGACGAGTTTTCTTTGCCAAGTGGTGTCACTTCCCTCCTGGGTTATGAGAAGGCATTTTTGTTTAACTGGGTAAAGGAATGAGTAGTTTTCCCCCATCCCTCAGTCCCTCTCTCTCTAACGCATTTACCCAGGAGATGTAGTGTTTAGTACAGGCCATGTGGAAAGAAATTGTGGGAGTCCTATGTTAAGAGATTGGCCGCATGTCACTGAAGGAAAGCACTTGAAATAACTTTTCCACTCATTTAGCTGCATGTCTCTCAGAAGCTGTGTATCGAGAGGTAAGACCACAAAAAGTGTGGCAAATAAAAACAAACTGCAATTAGCACAATATCCTGCTCCTCTGGAAGTCAGTGGGAGTTTTTTCTATTTGGTTCAGTGGGAACAGGGTCAGAACCAAAGTAAATTTTGAGATCTATTTTCCTCGGTTTTCTGTAGTGTGTGGGCACACAAAACTCCACAGTTCAGTCATCTGCAATGAGTTTTCCAGTCCTTAATGGAAATTACTCTTTATAAAATATTACTATGGGGTGGAATTGTTCTTTCCAGGGAAAAAGCATGGAAGAGGGCATTTACAAGCCTCTTTGAACTGCCCTTCCATTTGTGCAATAATCCGCTATTGGGAGGAACAGAGAATTGAGCCTTTAGTTTCCACATTTACGAAATTATAGTACAACGATAACACTACTGAAACAAGGAGAGTGCAGAGTTCATGCCGGGTTTTTTTTTTTAAAGTGTACTCCTAATGCAGTAAAAGACATACAGTTTTCGAAGCAGAAATATGGTGAAAAAATCAGTAATTTGCCAAAAACGTAATGTAGTTGTAAATTGCATTGACTTTTGTGCAGCTTCCCCTCAGTGCTATGGAAACCCTGCTTTGGGTGCAGGAGTCCCTCTGAGCAAGCAGCCATACAACAGCTTTGGTGGTAGGGGATTTCTTCCAGTCTTTTACTATTAGCTGACCTGGGGCTGGAAGTCAGAACTTCCTTATTTCTGGATTTTACTCCCACCTCTGGTACCAACATCCTTTGTCAAGCGGATGAGTCATTAAGGGTAACATTTTCAAATGGGGCTTTCAGTGAGGCTTGGGCTCCTAAGTGCATAAGGCCCAGAGCCTCAAAGACTCAGTTTCAATGGTAGTTAGGAGCCTAAATACCTTTGAGCATCTGGGCCACAGTTACTTTGAAAAATGAGACTTAGGCGCTTTTGAAAATTTTACCCTAAATCGTCTCTGCTTCAATTTCCCCATCGCTAAAAGGAGGATATTTACCTACATCATGAAGTTTTCATGAGGATTAATAAGTTAATGAATGTCAAATGCTTTGAGCATAAGTGCTGAATAAGTGTTAATTATGTGATTAGTCATATTTATTATTCTCTGTTCATAGTCTCTAATTATTGACACATAAACATAGATATCTGTGAATTTTTAAAACAATGTTGTAAAACAAATCTTGTTTTCCCCTACAGCTTGGGTCAAGATGCCTTCCCCCTTGTGGCGGGGAAGAGATACTGCAGAGATACCCTTCTTTCTTCTCAGTATGGGTACTGGGTCTTTGAATTAAGCAAAAAATTGAAGTGGTGCATAATGAATTAGATACCTCTCTGCACTGGGGTAAATTTATGATTGTGGTGTTTATACTGCAGTAGCACCAAAAGCCCTCACTCAAGATTGGGACTCAGGTATTTTAGGCACTGTACAAACACATAGCAAGAAAACTGTCCCCAAAAGCTCGCAATCTAATAAGACAAGACAGACAAAGACTAGGAGAAACAGAGTCCCAAGCTGATACAGCTGGTCAGTGGTAGCACCAGGAATAAACCCTAGGTCTCCAGTAGCCTGTCCCCTAGACCAGTTTCTCTGGCTCCCTTTTCTCAAGTGTTCATTTTCGCCCCCGTCATTTTCAGTTTTTATAACTCTCTCCATTGAATCTGCCCACAGCAGCCATTTAGCTTTCTGGTCTCTTCTATTTCCTTGTGCTTTCTTTGATTCTGGTCTCTTTTCTTACATTGTGCATTTAGTTTAATTCTCATTGTACATTCCTTTTATATCCACCTTCTTCCCTTCATTTCTATTTCACTGCTTCACTACCTTTTTGCAGCTGTAACTATCTTTCCTCATTGTTGTTTTTCTCTTTCCCTTTATTTCTCTCCTTTTTTTGATTGTACATTTGGCTTTCCTTTCTGTTAGCTCCATCTGGGTCTGATCCAAAGCCCAGTGAAGTCAGTGGAAAGACGATGTTGACTTCCTGAGGCACTGGGTCAGATCTTTTGTGTTTTCACTCCCTTCTTCCATAAACGGCTTTCTTCCTTTCTCGTTGATTTTTTTGTTTGTTTGTGGTTTCGTTGTCTGTCACGCTAGATAACCTGGGATGTGCTTTCCTCTGAACTTCAAACAAAATTACACTCCTAGGCTTCACGTCACAAACCATTTTTGGTGCCATAAACAATTATGGTGGGGGTTGTTTAAGGTTGAACCTGCATTTAACTCAAGCTCCAAACACCTGATGTTGTCTTCTGTCAAAATGTCGCTGTCTGAGTAAGTGATAAACATGAGCATTGCACATCCTGAAAATACTCCTTGCAGCCTTCCTTTTTATTCCAACAAGCTCTGGATATCTTCATACCATGATTAGCTGTAGGCATTATGGGCTCACATAAGCCATTGGCTACAGTTTGACCTTGTGACTCACTGAGCACCATCAACTTCCACTGAGATCAACAAGAGTTGAGCGTGGTTAGCACCTCACAGAATCATACATTGAAGATCCTCTTCTGGTCCCATTTAAGTCAATGGCTACATTTTAGTAGGAGCAGGAACAAACCCTAAATGCAAGGCTAGTCAAAGGATGAGATGATCTTTTAAACAAATTTGGTTTGGATATTCCAATCCCTTCTAGGGTTGCATGAGATTGAGGCAGATGCTTTTGGGGAAGGCAGCCAAAATCCTGCCCAGTATATTCTCTGAATTAGTTTGGGACAGTAATAGCATTGAGTTTAAGGGGACTGCTTATGTTAAGGGCAGGGACTGTCTCTTCTGTGTTTGTACAGTGCCCAACAGAATGGGGCATAGGCCTTTGGGCTCTGTAAATACATACATCTTTACAGGATCAGGATTTTAAGCTGGGACTCTGTGTTTTTAACTGCATTCTGAGGTGCCTAGTGCACTTTCAGGTGGTGTAAAATGATTAATATTAATGAAACAACAAGAATGTTGGATTTTACCACAAACTTTCTATGCCATTCTTTTAACACAGCCAGTAAGACCAAGACCTCTTCCCAATAAGAAGGCAAATAGACTACATTTGAAAAAATCTTTATTTTACAGATTACATATTTCATCTTCTAAAAATACAATTTTGAAATGATTGGATTAAAAGAGGGAAAGTTGCATACAACGATCATTAAATGGAGAATGTAGTTTTACCAGCAGCATACAGGAATATCACATGGAAAGTTGTGTGTGTGTGTGTGTGTGTGTGTGTGTGTGTGTGTGTGTTCTATACATTAGCAATATACATGTTCAATAATAATGTTACCTGCAATGTGTGGTTTGTCCTAGATAGAGGGACAACTTATAAATCTTCAAAGTATTATAACTTACTGATACATTCTGATGCTGGTGCATGTCAAACAGCACCTTACTCCGGGAGGGGTCCCAGTGATTTCAGTGGGACTACTCATGGGACTTCTCATTCACTGAGGTATCACAATCATGCCCTTAACTATTACAGCTCATACTTTGACTAAATCCCCACGCAGTTTCAAACACTCATTAGTTTTCATTTGAACATGATGTACAATTTAATAAAATTATAGCAACCAAAAATGTTACTTTAACATATGCATACAGTATTTATTTTCATTTATGTACTGGGATTGGATGGCACTGAGGGAATACATTTTTCTTCTAGCCTTGCTCCCATGTTGCTTAGTATCTTTGATTACAGTTCAGATAATGTCTGGGTAATAGTGTTTTTGTTTAAGTCCTTTTTCCTTTTTCCCTTCCCACCTACACAAATTCCATTTGCTGTAAAATAGTGTCAATGTCACTACGGATATTCATTTCCCCAGTTCCAATCATCACTCATTGAGTCATTGCTATCGCTGCCTTCACTTTGTGATTCGCTTTCGCTTTTACCATCTTCGTCTTCTGACTTTGTGCTACCATCACTGTCATTTTCCTCAGATTCACTGTCACTTGGGAGTTCTGTTTGGGGTGAATTGCCACTGTTGTCACCGCTACTTTCATTACTATTAGGTGCACTCTCACTACTATCTGACTTGCTGTCACCTTCACTGCCATCTGATTCACTGTCACTACTGCTGTCAGTGTGGTCTGATTTGCTGTCACTGTCACTACTGCTGTCACAGTGGCTGCCATCTGATTTGTTGTCACTACAGTTATCACTGTCGCTATCACTCGCTACTGTCTGATTTGGTGTCACTGTTGCTATCGCTGTCACACTTGTTGCCGTCATTGTCACTCTTTGTATCCTCGTTATCTCTTAATGATGCGCTTTCATGGTCCTCACTGCCTGATTCCTTGGACTCACTGGTATCATCTTGCTGGCTACTGTACTTATTCTCACTATCAGGGTTTGAATCATCATCCTCTCTCAGTACTGACAGAGCCATCAGATTCATCGCTCTCAGGGGGGCCATCCCCTTGCATGGGTTCATAAGAATCTTGCATTTCATCACGGTCTTCGCTGCGGATGTTGCCAGGTTTCTCACTGGTACCTCTGGGTTCACTCTTCTGGCTGTTTGCATTTGGATTGCCAGTCACATAGATAGAATAGAATATCAGGGTTGGAAGGGACCTCAGGAGGTCATCTAGTCCAACCCCCTGCTCAAAGCAGGACCAATCCCCAGACAGATTTTTGCCCCAGATCCCTAAATGGCCCCCTCAAGGATTGAACTCACAACCCTGGGTTTAGCAGGCCAATGCTCAAACCACTGAGCTATCCCTCCCCCCCATGATTAATTCCACCTTTAGTGCTGCCATTTCCACTTCCAGTGTCACCACCTTTACTACTTATCCCATCACCAGTGTTGCCACCGTTCATAGTAACTTCATTCCTGTTGCTGTCATTGGTGCTTTCATTATCTGGCTCCTGTATGATTGGAAATGAAAGAAAGAATAGATAGATAGATAGAAAGAACCCATGAAATAATTATTTGTAAACACCTGTCAAAGAAATGCACTCTTCAAGGTAAAAGCTTAAATATGGTGAACAAGAAAATGAAAAATAGGTCTATCTCCTAATCTTCACTGCCCGCCGGATCGGCGGGCAATGATCGATCCAGCAGGGATCAATTTATCGCATCTAGTCTAGACGCGATAAATCGCCCCCCAAGCGCTCTCCCGTCGACTCCTGTACTCCAGCGCCGAGAGAGGCGCAAGCAGAGTCGATGGGGGAGCGGCAGCAGTCAACTCACCGCGGTGAAGACACCACGGTAAGTCGATCTAAGTACGTCGACTTCAGCTACGTTATTCACGTAGCTGAAGTTGCGTAACTTAGATCGATTTCCCCCTCCCCCCCCAGTGTAGACCAGGGCTAAGTCAAGGATCACAAGCTCTATGAACAAGTCAAAGTCTAGCAAGCTGCTGCTGCCTCTTCAGAGAGTGAATTTCCTCCAGGTCAGCTTTTCCATTTCCTTTTTAAGCATCATATTTTCAAACCTATATATTCAAATGGCACCCTCAAACTTTCCACATCCATTTGTGGAAACTGTCACAAACAGTCTGTATTCCTGTGTGCAGTAGCAGAAATGTGGCATATATTTACTCATTTGCCTGCACATTGCAATTAGAGATCAATCCAAGCCAAAAACCCAGATCTGGCTGAGATTTTCAATGGGAAATTCAATCGGAGTTGTGCACCTAATTCCCTTAAGATCCTTTGAAAATCCCAGACTATGCTTAGGAAAAATTGGATCTAGATTTAAATTTTGCAGCTTGGGCCCATCACGAATTACAATGTAAGTTGCACTGCATGGGCTCATATTTGAAAATCAAGCCCAAAAGTGTAACACTGTAGGTGTTGATTAGTTCTTTTTTCTCTTGGTATATTATATTATTTTATTCATGTATGTTGAGGGGGGAAAGGCCCCTTCACTCCTGGGCACTGACTAATTTCCATGCAGGTGACTGTGCTTATGAACTGGGCAGCCCCCACTTGTAAATGTCTGCTAGAGGATGCTATGCCGGAAAGAGTTTCTGGCTGCTGGGAGGTGGAGTTGGGTTGAAATTCTTATCTGCAGTAAATAACACAATCCCACCTGGCTCATATGCAAAACTCTTCTTCTTACAAGTTCATTACTTGTCCTGCCTTACCAGGCTGCTGGATCCTAATCTGAGAACTAGCAGGGGAGGATAGCCATACCAAAGATAGGGCATCCAGGCCATAAGGATAAGGCATCCAGGGCTTGAGCAAAGGTAGCTAACAGAACTAGTGGTGCAGGGGCTGCAGAAATGGAGTGCAAGGGGCTTTGCTTGTTGGGAAGGGGCACGTGGTGTTCATGAGAACGGGGTGAAATGGGTGGGAGGGATGTTATGTGCAAGATGAAGGGACTGGGAGAAGAGGTGAGGATGCTGGTGGAGGGGAAGGAAGAAGCCAACTAAAATCTGCTTCCATCAATTTAGCATTCTAAGGATTAAAGAGCAAATAACTCGCTTCTCTCTCAAAAAAGTCTACAATTCTTTCCCTACAGCCACCAGTATTTTTTGAAACACTCATTTATTTTTATCTTGTAATATTTACCCTGCTAATGCAGTTCTGTTCTGATCACTTCAGTCAGTGGTGGCAAAATCAGTCAGAATCTGTTTGCTTCTCCAGTGCTTCTCAGCACTGAGCCTCATGACAATGGCACATGAGTTGTTTTCAGGTTTAAATCCATTTGGTGAACATGTGCTAGTAATGGGAGCTAAAATCTGAATCTGCCTGTTAAATTTGAAGCAGACGGGAAAGCCACCATTCTTAACATATTCGTTTTTTCAGAAAGCACCAAATTAGCCCTGCACTGGCTGCAAATTCCCAAGTGTCAGATTAGACATGACTCCAGTATCACACTACTCTGCTGCCTTACGAAAGGTGCATTGCCCGTATACTTTAGCCATTGCATTCTGCAACCAGATGGTTTGTATGGGCCCTATCCTGCTCCCATTAAAGTCAATGGCAAAACTCCCACTGATTTCAGAGAGAGCAGCATTGTTCCTGTTCACCTCCCAGTATACAGCAGACAAGTGAGCAGTGTGATGCTAGTTGGCTGATATTTCAAAGGGCGCTGAAGCATGTTTCTAAATAAAGAACAGACTAGAAGGTGCCAAGAAATATAACTGGTGACAATTGTAGTTGAATTAACCTCAACTAGCAATTGGGAAGCAGATGTTCTGAGGAGAGTGACTGGGTTGTTTCTTTTGTGCACTGAGAATCAGTCTGAGCCAGGCTGCCTTGACAGTTCTGTAACACCTAGACAAATACTTTCTATGCTTGGTTCTGTTAGATTGTCCATTGAGGGGGAAATGCAGTGATTAAGAATGTTAATTCAGAGAGCTGGATAATGGTACTTAATTCCCCCCATCCATCTAGATGATGAGCTTTATTCTCCCATTGGAAACGCAGCTACCACATTCAGTCAACTGACCAGGTGAGTGTGGAATAACAGGAAACTAACACTGAACACCAACAACCGGGACTACAACATCTGCTTTCTGAGTACACTGCTGTGTGGTGGTGAGACCTGCACCTCCAACAGCAGGCACCAGAGAAAGCTAAACACCTTCCACAACCGCTGTCTTCACCATATTCTAAATCGCAAGTGGGAAACCAAAGCACCTGACATAGAAGTATTTGAAAAAGCAAAATTGCCAAGTCTAATCACTATTCTCAAAACACAGATCTCTTTGTTGACTTGGTCATCTGCACTGGATAGATGATGGACGCATTCCCAAGGCCGTCCTATATGGAGAACTTGGAGATGCTTCCAGGCCACAGGGCCAACCTAGCCTCAGGTGCAAGGACATTTGCAAGAGGGACTTGAAAATTTTCAACATTGACTCCACAAGCTGGGAAGATGCAGCTAACAGGCTACACTGGAGGACTGTGCAGCACCAAGAAGTCAGAGGCTAAAGAGAAGTGCTTGAGAGAGAGGAAAGTGCAGCGGGCCTCAAGAGCTAGTACGGTGCAGGCTTCATCCTTTGGCCCGATGCCTTATACCTGCATTATCTGTAGCAAGGACTGTCATTAGAGAATTGGACTTTTTAGCTACTTGAGATGCTGCAGCATGATATGCAGTAACTGATCTGCTTTGGTGCTTACACCATCATCTTTTGAGATGGACGGTTGGCATCTTGGATATATTCAAACATATATTTTCGTAACAGCTGTCAGAAAATACCTATGTATCTCTTATTGGGGTCAAACATTTTGCTGACACTTCCCTGAATTGGATTTCCTTGAGTCAGAGCTCTCCATTTGAATACATGGAAAATAAGAGATTCCAAATTTGTTGTAAGATACATTCTGTGCTATGTTTTGTTTTAAATTGGTCAGACAATCTGATAGTAATGAGAAATTAATTAAAATAAACCAGAACTTACAACATCTTATTCACTCCACTGCTGAGCTGAATTTCCTGTGTTCCAACTTACTATTGATCAGTAGAGTGACAAGCTTTCTACTTCATTGTTAATTATTTCTAATAATACTTAAGACATGTTTACTATCGATTTGTTTAGTAATTGGATATGGGCCAAGCTTTGTTTTGTTTTGTTTTTTTAAAGTTCCTAAAGTTAGACTCATAAGTATTTATGAGTCTGATGGTAAATACCATTTTTTAATCTCTCGGACATAGCGACTAAAACACCTGTTATATTACAGTGTAGACCCAAGATCTGGGGAAACACAGAGACCACTTAAAGCCATCTATGCAACCCTTCCTCAGCCATTGTTCCCAACTCTGGCACCATATTACAAAATGTAATCCAAAGCCCAGAAATCAGATATTAATTCATTGTTATTTATTTATGTAGACTATGGTCATACCCAAAATGTGCTGGATGCTTTTGAAACACAGAGAAAGATACAGTTCCTGCCCCAAAGAACATATAGTCAAAGATGAATGCTGGGGGAGAGTCATACAACACCATAATTCAGCCCTCTTGCCAGTCTTCCACACCAGTTTTTTCATGTCCAGTATCCTGGCACTCCTCCCTCCATGGAAAGGAGTTCACGCCTGAGATTAGACAAATACAGTATCCATTTTTTCAAAAACACACCGGTTGTGTCACTTCTAGTTTTTCTGGATAATGCAAATACGCATATATATCCATAGCATCTCTGCCCCGAGTGTGGATCTGAGCCACCTGTCAGATGAGAGACAAACAGTTAACTACTGAACACTTCTTATCAAACTGTCTGTACTGGGCTATCTTGATTATCACTTCAAAAGTTTTTTTTCTCTTACTTAATTGGCCTCTCAGTGTTGGTAAGACAACTCCCACCTGTTCATGCTCTCTGTATGTGTGTATATATGTCTCCTCAATATATGTTCCATTCTATGCATCTGAAGAAGTGGGCTGTAGCCCATGAAAGCTTATGCTCTAATAAATTTGTTAGTCTCTAAGGTGCCACAAGTACTCCTGTTCTTTTTGCGGATACAGACTAACACAGCTGCTACTCTGAAACATGACTGGTATAGTCAGTCCCCCTAATTTCATCTGTAAAACAAGCAGTAGGAAATCATGCTTTAGAGATTAAGGGCCAGACCATCCCCTATGTAGGCTTTTTCTACAGAGTGATGCAGGAAACAATGTGGGGATCTTGTATAATTTCCTTGGTCCACATTGCTCACCTACAATGGCACTTTTTAAAGTTATCTTTAGAGATAGGGGTGAATCAAAACATCGGATGCAGTCATCCAACCCATGGAAATTCAGAGAAGCATGGATGAGAGACCAAATACAAACCCGAAGGCTCAGCTCTTGTCCTAACGACTCTCATCACAATCTAGTTATTTTTGTGAGAGCACAAGGACTGCATGTAGTCTGGCCCACGCATAGCCTGCAGTAGTGGTGGGGGTGGCTTTGGTACACTCCCCACTAACTGCACTCACGGAACAGCCAAGCAGAATCTGGCTGTGATTGCAGGACCGAGCCCTGAACCATATTTGGCTGCAGTGACCTTTCTAAAACTGTACAGGGGCTTTATTTATTTCTTTGGCTTTCATCTGGTAGATCACTTTATAAAAATGGTGGGAGGACATAAAGACTTGGTGGTATTTTCAAAGTGGGGAAGGAGGTAGGTAGGAGAATTGAAGCTTAAGGGGAAGGCGGGGAGAATTGCATAGCTCGCTTGGTGTTCTCCAGCAATGCTGTCATTCTCCTTTTCACTTCGATATATCTTTTTAAAAGAAGACAAAGGTTCTTAGGTGAATCAAAGGGAGTAAAAATAAAAGTGATCAATGGGTTAAAGAGAATGTTTGATTTTCCAACTTTTGGGGCTAGATATGGAACCCTTACCCACAATAGCGAGCAGTTACTTACTCAGATAGTCCCCGGTGGCTTCAGTGGGACTATTCATGGGAGTAATTGCTCACCAGTATGGGTAAGGGATTGATTATGTAGCCTCCACTAAGGAAGATTTTTAAGAGACTTGCTGGAGTAGCCCAGGCTATTGCCAGACTGCAAAGAAGTATAATGATATTCTTCATCTTCTTTAGTATTCTCAGTCTGGAACAATATAAATGGACTGGGAAGAAACAGATTATAAAACGAATCAGAAATCTGAACACATGTATCAAATGTAAATCTATAAATTAGAATACAATCAGAGGATGTATACAAGCATAAGACATGTACATCATATTATTGAATAAAGTATCTCTGGTCCTTTGTACAAATATGTGAATGCTCTTAAAGCCAATACAACACGAATCATTTTATTTTACAAGTCTTATAAGTAGATGCAAACAAACTGCACATTTTGTGGACCAGGTTCTTAATCAGCAACGCTCTGCTGGTGACAATGGACAACACTGATTTACATCAGCTGATGATCTGGCCTCTCTCTCTTTCACTTTCTAAATCACAATTATTTCAGCCACCTATTTGCAATACTCTGCAGTGATGGGCAGGAGACCTGGGATTGATTTCTGGTGCAGTATCCAATCCCAAGGCCAGCATGGGCTGTGGATGCATTGCCTCTAATCTCTGACATAATACAAAATACAGGGTTCTTTCCTGAGTAAACCTGTGCAGTCTTTATTCATGCAAGTACCCCTATGCAAGTTAATGGGAATGTTCACTTGAGTAAGGATTACCTACCTGTGTATGGGTATTAGCAAGATCTGACCCTATAATCAACATTTTCAAACTTAGGTCCCTACTCTACTGATACATAGTGTGTAAATTCTAGGTACAGTAAGAATAATTATGTGCATCAAGAAAAAAATGACTATGGCAAATGCAGTGAAACTTTTCAGATATATTCCACACAGCACAAATGTGGAATGTTGCCTGTATAAGCAAAAGATAAAAAGGGTTTATCCTTGTGTAGCATATGAGTGGGAGCAAGACCACTTTGTACAATGCACCTTGCTGAATACCACACAAGGGCTTGCAGGATGAAGTCCTCTATAGACAGGTTCTAAGCATATAACCCTATTCACAATACAAGGCTGCATGATTTATCATTGCTTCTAGCAGTTTTAGGATAAGCAAAATTCAAATGACTATTCTTTTTACTCAAGTTTCATGCTGATCTTATATTGCAAGCTGGTCTTGTCTGAATTTCCAGTGAACAAAAGAAAAGTTGTTTAGTACCAGATTCTGCTTCCCTTAATGATGGTGTATAGTAACTTACTCCTAAAGTGTTCCATTCATTCCAATTGGGACAATCTGAGCAGAAAAGTACCATTCTGTGAGTAAGGGAGTCACAATATGGCTCTATGTTAATAGAAGTGTTTGTGTGTTGTTTTCTTAATTCAATTAAAATATGTTTTTGTTTGGATGGAAACATTCCCCTCTAATGGTTGCAATTCAAACATTGCAGGCACTGGTACATAAGAAGCAGAAACTGATCATCAAAAGTAAACCTTGCTAGTATATTTTCATTGTCTGAATGAGGAGTGAAAAGCAAAGCAGAGCATAAATGATGAAAATTTGTCAATTATATCCAAGTGCAAGTAAATTAGGAGCCAAATTCACTCAGGCAAACTCCCTTTCACTTCAATGGGAGTTTTGTCTGGGTAAACTCTGAGTAAGACCGAGGATTTGACCAAAGATTTTTAAATGTATATTCATTTTAATAAGAGTAAGTTGGTATCCATAACACAGGTAAGAAAATGTATATTCTTCATATATTAGTTTTAATCTGCCAGTTTCCCTTAACAGTCTCTCTATTTTGTGAAAATCCAGTTACACAGCTTGGATCCTATGCTAATTGTGCACATGTATGTTTTTAATGAAACCACAGTCTTAGGATAATTCTGCTAGAGAAGAATTACCTTGCACCTGCTTACTGTGGGGCAGATGGTGAATCCTTTGATTCTACTGGTGAGCAATTACTCACACAAGAAGTACTGTTAAAATCAGCACAACTGGTTGTGTGAGGAAATGCTCACCAGTGGGAGAAATGGGTTCACAATCTGTATTGGATGCTCATGTTTCTGCAAAGCTGAACTAAAAAAAAAAAAAAAAAAAAAGAGTGAGAGAGAGAATACACTGTCTACAATTAATTAAAGAAAGCAATGTGGCTGAACCTCAGGTATAAAACACGTGTTTGTTGACTAGTCTAGGGACTCAGCTGGCTTGGGGTGGTATGTGTACAACAATTACTGGACCACACAATGCTTTTGCTGGAAACTGTACTGTAGAGCATAAGCACATCACCTAAGACAAACATTCTTCCTTGCTTTTCTCTTGTTACTGTTTCATTTCTTCCAGGCTAATATTTTCGCATTATTAGCCTTTTTACTAACATGATCGGAACATTCCTATTGACACTGGGGGACAATTACAACATCAGCCTTGCATTATTTCAATGCAAATTTGTAAATAGTCCTGTGCTGGCTCAAAACTGGGCCCAGATTTCACCATGGAGGTACATGAAGCTTAATTACTATTTTGATTAACCTAGTCTGAGTTTCAAGTTTGAAATAAAGCCAAGTGAGTTTTTCCTGGGTTTAAGATTTCTCGTGAAGATTTCACACCACTCTGGTTTGTAAATATCAGAAAAGTAGAGTGAGACAGAAGCAAAGTCCAACTATTTAAACTGTAAAAGGACAGTAAGAAATGGAAAAGACATGGGCAAAATTAAGTGAGATCAATGCCTCTGACAGATTAGAGTTGCTAGTAAAGATAGAAATTTGGTTGTCTAGTGGAGGGGAGGGGAAGTCTATATGGGACACATAAATACTCTGTCAAACAGAAATCTATATCCTTTTTGGTTTGTATATTATTATAATTAAGTTTCCATTTTGTTTAAATTTATGACTGTTGTGTGTAACTGGGCAGGAAGCAATACCACAACCTTGAAAGCTTGAAACAAACCCACAAGATTATAGGATCTTAGAAAAATGTTTGGTACAAGCAGGGCTTGAATTCTCACAGAGTATTTCATGGAGCCCCAGGCCTCTGCCCCGCGGGTTTGAAAATATTGTCTGGAGCTCCACTCCGGACAGCTCCTGCTGAATTTAAGCCTGGGCTGCACATTTTCATTTAGGATGAAGTCATGTATTAAGTGTGTAGTTCAACTTTTCTTTCAGCTGAGGAAAGCTATAATTCTTTTTTAAACATATTTTTAATGGAAGGGGGGAGGAGAAAAGCTTGGGGTTGGTTTACAAAATTACCTTTCTGACATCTCTTCCCCACCAGGGTCAAAGAGGGAGTCTAGGCCAAAGGACAATGCAAAACTGATCATTATCTGTCTGGGGAAACAGTTTTCTTGTGGGATGAGTTTACATGTGAATCTATCTTTAAATATATAAACTAGAGTGTATTAAACACGAGAGAACTTTGTCCTGCAGGCCATTTGGGATTTTAGACATAACAGCTCAACCTCAATGAAACCAAAAGCTTCTGAGACTTTTTAATTCTTACTTTAGTCCTTTTCCTTTAAGAATTTGCTTATATAGAATGTCTGGTGTAGTTTTTCTCCCAGCTGCATTCTGTGATCCTAGTCCTGAAAAGAGGTATGCGTATGCTTTAACGTTATGCACTGAGTAGTCCTGTTGACTTCAATGAAACTACTCATCTTGCATGGTGCAAAGGTCTTTGCAGGGTGAGGTCCTATATCCATGTAATATAGTTATTGCATCCTCTCACTATAATGTTGTGTAATCCCACCACACATCTGGGAGTCTGTTGTAAATTTAATCTGTTCAAAAAATGTGCAAAAAAAATAATTCTATTCCACTCCTCTGTTATCAAACACTTGACCATTTAATAAATGTGCCCAAACTCAGAGTGGGTAGTTGGTATTCTACCTGACGGATTTTTGTTTTATGCTACATCTTGCTTTGTCACATTGTTACCTTGCATGATAACCGCGCATTGCAATGTCGTCCTGCATAAAATAATAGAGTGGAACAAATCTCGCCTGCCGTTTCAATATGAGCAGCCTACCAGTGAGTTTGAGGGATCATTCCTGTGAATAAAGTGAGCAGGATGAGACATAAGATATCAGAAAACTACTCAAAGCCTAGTTTTATATTTAATATTTGTATTTATGGTGTGATTTATAGAATTTGATACGAGTGTGTGTTTATGTATGTTTTAAAATGTCGCCTTAAGGTATTTCAGCAATAGAGAGAGAGACTCCCATTGATTTCACTGGGCTTTAGATCAGCGGAACGTGGCTACGTTTCCATTCAGAGCTAGGGGGGTCATTCCCAACTCGCATAGCCATACTGGCACTAGCTCTCATCGAGCTAGAGTGCTAAAAATAGTCGTGCACAGCAGCGGCGAGTAGCGGCACAGGCTGGCTGTCCCCGGTACAAACCCTCCTGGACCCCCTGCAGGTGGCTATCCCGTGCTGCTGCTCACCACTCCCCGTGCCACTGCAGCTACACTGCTGCTTTGAGTGCACTAGTGCAAAGAGAGCGAGCATGAATCGGTCTGCTCATGCTGGGAATCACGCCCCTCGCTCCAAGTGTAGACGTAGCCTCAGAGGCAGAATAAATGGTTGTAAGTTTCCCATTTCCCGAAGACCTGTATATTTTTCTCACTTAGCCATTAACCATATCTGCCAATTATTACCCACAATATTCTCGCCAGCTATGAAGCCCATAACCTAAACAAAGTGGGGGAGTTTGATACCGGGAGACTTTTCTGTCGTTCCTTTACTCTCGCTCAGGACTAGAGCTAGTTAAAAGTATTAATTAAGAATAAGATGCATTATAGACCCATCCCACAAACACTTCCATTTGTTTCCACAAGGTGACCCACTGAACAAAATGGGACTCCTCACCGACATAAAGTTACGCACCCGTGTAAATGTTTGCAGAATCAGTCACAAACTGCTGACTTTGATTATTTGCTAATTACTTTTCATAGGTATGATGGGACCCCGTCACCAACTATTATTTCTGCATGGCTGAACAAAACAGCGACAAATAATGAGTGAATAACAGCTAATCTTATTAATGCACGAGTTCCCTCTTCTTACATAGGGTAGCCATTTGCCAAGAAATTGTGCATTTGTAAATAGCAAGCAACAAGAGGCACCAACATGAAGAGCTATTCTGTATTCAAATGATTGTTTGTGACCACAGTCTTGCAGTTTTCCACCAGCTCTTTTAAACTGTAATTCCCTTTTGAGGGTATCAGCCTTGTACAAGAATCTCTTCTGCTTCAGCTTTTACAATAACTTGGGAACCCAAACCATTTTAGGAATCTTTCCTAAGGGTCTCCACCACATGCGCCTTTCAAACATTTCTAGGCCAGTGAAAATACATTTTTTGGAGCCTTCCTCCTCCACGTAGCAAATACCTCACACCTTTTCAAGCCAGGCACGTTTATACTAAAGTCTGGGAACTACTGGAGCTGTCTTTGCTGTTCCTGCTAGTAATTATACAGTATACTTTGTGGTCGTCTTTAAGGAAATTGCGCAAACACCACTTTCTTCGGCAAGACATCACTCAAGAGACAACAACGGGAAATTCCATATAAGGACTTCCTTCTCTAGCCTGAATTCCCCTGAAAAAGACGCCCAAAAATCAGAAAGCCAAAAAACTTTGGAAGCTCTTAATAATATTTACCACTCTAAGATTTGCCTTTGCCCTAGCTACTTCGAACATATGTCAAAGCCCAAATAGATTCCAGCACCTCTATCGGGTTCCCTTTCTGGGAGGAAGGTGCAAGGCCTAATAGTTAGAGCATAAGGACTGTGAGTTGGGACTCCTGGGATCTACATTTGGCTCTGCTCACTCACGGTGTGATCTTCATCATTCTGTCCCTCCATTTTCTCCATCTGTAAGATAGGATTAATAGCAATACCTGTCTCACAAGGGTGTTTAAGGCACAGTTAACATTTGTAAAATGCTTTGAGATCCTGAGATGAAAGGTGCTACACAAAAGGTAAATTATTATTATTACACTTGTATCTGACACTGTCAATGGTGATATCAAGATAATACACAGGGATGGAGGGAAGAAACTGTGTTCAGGGAATTGTCAGATACACTTTGCATAACTGAATTTCTTGGAAACCTCCATATATAGTCTCCAGATTTTGTTCTTTGAATGCAAATGTGAAAACCTACATGCTTCCTGGGATTCTGGAAGAACATGTGGTGCTTTTAGAACTGGTTGTATAAATAGAGTCATAGGCGTCCAGGCATGGTTGCAAAATTAGGGCTGGGAGAGGAATGCACAGTGTATCTATGCTACTTGGCCATAAGGAGTTATATGAGATCATACATGGTGTTATAAAGTGTATGCTATGGGTTAGACTGGAATGTACACAGCCAGCAACTAAAGCCGTGTGAAACTCGGTGGTTTGGATTCACAGGAATTCATTTACTTCATTTTCATGGTTATGAATCTCCTGAGTTTTACAATGAGATTGGTCAGATTAGGTTTAGCCAGGGCCGGCTCCAGGGTTTTGGCCACCCCAAGCAGCCAAAAAAAAAAGCCGCGATCGCAATCTGCAGCGGCAATTCGGCGGGAGGTCCTTCGCTCCGAGGCGGAGTGAGGGACCGTCCGCCGAATTGCCGCCAAATACCTGGACATGCCTCCCCTCTTTGGAGTGGCCACCCCAAGCACCTGCTTGACAAGCTGGTGCCTGGAGCCGGCCCTGGGTTTAGCCAAGGGTTTGGAACTGGGGGTCTGAGACCAAGTCTCATCTAAAATATAAGATTAGGTTTGGGTTAACTGATGCTGGAATCTCACAAGCTGTTCTTAACGAGTTAGAGCCAAAACACGGCATCTCATTGGGGCTCCTGAGATTCCCACATTCATGAATGTTGGAAATCTTGTGAAAGGAGATTTCCACCAGGTTGAATAATGGACACCTCGGGAGAGCAGCCATTCTCTCCATATTTCAGTCACATCAAACTCATTACCTGAAAATAGGCCCCTTCCCGTTTTGGACTCAACCCACAATCAAATCGATCATATCTATATATGTGTTCCAATCCTGGGATTTAAATTCAGACCCTATCAACCTGCCCAACCCCTCACCCTATACACACAAAACTGAATAATTTGGGATTTTGGCCTGTCTGTATTTTCAGATTAGAATGAAGCCAAGAACTCAAAGCAAAACTCAGTTGAATCTGTTGAGTTTCACCCCTTAACACATTCAAACCACAGAACCCTCATTGTGCATGATTTTAATCCAAATCATTAATTAGCCCAGGTGTCCTCAAAATATTTGCAAGCATTCATGGAGTTTTCAACAAACCTCATCTCTAAATTTAGATCTGTTAGCAAAACCAAATAACAAGTAGGTGAGTTTTGTATGGCTTCTTATTTGGTTTCAATTTTTGCACGGATCTACTGCTAACATGAAGGATTCAGCGAGATCTTGACTGTAAATGCACGTTTTGATGATAGGTTGGCTTTTCTAGGCAGCAGACCCTAAATATCTAATTTCCAGGAAAAGGAAGGTAGCAGTCATACCTTCCGGCAAAGTGATGTCTTTATTCTTCATTCTTTTTTGGCTCTTACTTCCTTCTAAAGTACACAGAAGCATAAAACTTTGCTTGCACAGGGAAAAGCTGTGTTTCCATCATATGGTTCTTTTTCCCACCACCACATTCCATAGTAAAACTATAATTTGACCCAAGTTCTTTCCTCTCCCTACAGCTATTTTGGGGTTTTCAGCACTGAAAGAAAATCTGAAGATTCTATAAATCATTTGGCACAGGACTAGTAGGCTTTTTTAAAAACAAATATTACAACTTTGATAACAACTTAGTAAAAGCCTATTAAAAAGACATAAGGTTTGTTTGAAGCAGATAGGCCAAAGCAGTGGACTGAATTTTAGATAGCCCAGAAGATGACAGTGTTTTGAGGCCAAGTCCAGGGTACTCAATGATCCCAGGGATTTTGTCTACCCAACAATTTCCAAATTGGTGGGCGCTTCTATGGTGGTTGTTTGTTCTTGTTAGTTTTGGATGTATCCATCCAAGATATAATTTAATTTCCAGAATCATAAGCCACATGAACATTCTATGGTTAACATATTTTAGGATGAAAATGGATTGGTGGCAGGGTGCAGGGGATGAAGGAATACAGACATCCAATTTTTTCCCTATTAAGTGGAAATGGCTTTCTTATTTTTAATTTAATAGGAGTGTTTACCGATAATCTTCAAAATGTGGTGGGGTCTGTATAAAAGGAATAGGTTTCAAAACACGTTTTTCTCCATTCATCTTTAAAATATAGTTTACATCACAAGTACAAATCTCAGCATTAGCTCTGATGAGCATGGGAAGCAGAAAATCTCCAGGAAAACAGTTGAAAGGCATAACAGCAATCAGTCTGCATAGGTGAAATAAGGATGAAGGAAAAGAAGAATGGAATAATGGAAAATACTCCAGAATTTATCAAAAAGCTCCTGTAATGAAGCTAAAATAGTGAAATGATCTGAATACAGAAAAGAAAACGTTAATGCCTGCAAATCTTGTGCCCAAAAAATATAAAACAAAACAATTGTTTTCTGTGCATTTCTGAATCACACTTATGAACCTTTCAAAGTCCACCCATCAGTAACCCTAACTGGCTTGCAAGGAACCAACAGAGCTGTCATGCAAGGCATCAGCCAGGATAACGCAGATGAAATTCAGACATCACTGGACACAGCATTATGTTTGTCATGTCTCAGTATGCTCCAACCACTTCCTGTTTGTGTTTACTTGATTGTGTTTTTAAATAGAAATTTCATCCAAATTATTTTTGTTCTCTTAAGAAACTGAAATACTTTGGGCGTAAAATGCCTTCTAAAACTGTTCTCATTAGGCATTTCATAAGTCATATTTTTAAACCCACAGATTCATGAATGACAAGTATCATACCTCCCACACGAGTGCTCGCTCTTTGTCTTGAGACAGAAGGTCATAAGTTACATGAAATATGCTTCACAGAAAAATTTAACAAGAGCTTGACTTTCAGGAGGCCATTGCCTGCAACAACCCAAACAAACAAGATCCACATGCAGTATTCACTTATCTGTGAAAAAGAAACAACTAGCCAAAGCTCCGAGTACATGTGGCAGAGAAAAGAATGAAATGAAGAAAGAACATTAATATGTGTCCTGTAGACAGGGCCGGCGCTTCCATTTAGGCGACCTAGGTGGTTGCCTAGGGTACCAGGATTTGGGGGGGCGGCATTTTGCCGCCCTTGGCAGCAATTCGGCGGTGGGGGGGTCCTTCCGCGCTCCGGGTCTTCGGCGGCAATTCTGCGGCGGGTCCTTCACTCGCTCCGGGACCCGCCGCCCAAGTGCCCCAAAGACCGGGAGCGCGGAAGGACCCCCCCACAGCAGAATTGCCGACGACGACCGGGAGCGCGGAAGGACCCCTGCCTAGGGCACCAAAAACCCTGGCGCCACTCCTGCCTGTAGAAGATATCTGCAGCCTTCTAGGCCCTGCAAACCCCAAGGGACCGACTTATCCAAGGAACGGTTGACTTCTGCAGGAAAGCAAAAAACGTTCCAAATGCTTCAGCTCCGTTCCAGGAAGTTGTGGAGCTACTTGTGGGAGACAAGAACTCATATAGATGCTTCTTCTGAGTCAACATTGAAGTGATACAGAAGCAGAGAGTTAGGGAGCACTGTACCGCTTGAACTACTTTAGGATGAGATACATAACACAGGCCTTGACCACTTGTGATCACTGTGCTGTATGCAGTGATGTAATTGTAATGACTGGTTCCTGTGTATGGCACCTTCCAGATTCTAAGGAGTCTGCCTACTTGTGGCTATGAGGCACCCTGATCTAGACTGTAGTTTAAGTTCAAGATGCAGCATGTGATAGAAAAGACGCATTTGCACAGTGCTCTCTCTCATGGAGATGTCAGTTCTCTCTTTTTCTTTTGTCTCTCAATCTACAATAAAAATCAATGAGACTGAAAGTACAGGGTTGCTGCTCTCTGGGCATGAAAAAAAATCATTAAAGATTCGGTCGGCCTTTTCCTATGAATAGGGATATTATAACAAGGGGACAGGATAAAACTTTCAAAAGCTTGTAAATGGGACTTAAGCTCCTAAGTCTCAATGATTTTACCCCTGATAAATTCAAACACAGTTCATTACGTTCTACGCCCTGAGTACCCTCTGCAGTTTCAGCTGGATGTGGTGTGATGAAAGCAGAATGCCAGGGCATATTGTGAAGGCCAAAAGTATAACTGGGTTTCAAAAAGAATTAGACACATTCACAGAGGATAGGTCCATCAGTGGCTATTAGCCAAGATGGTCAGGGATGCAACCCCATGCTCTAGGTGTCCCTAAACCTGTGACTGCTAGAAACTGGGCCTGGATCACAGGGGATGGATCACTTGATAATTGCCCTGTTCTGTCCATTCCCTCTGGGGCACCTGGCACTGGCCACTGTCAGAAGACAGGATACTGGGCTAGATGGATCACTGGTCTAACCCAGTATGGTTGTTCTTAATTTGGGCTTTAGTTCATACATCAATTTGTTACACTTATGAAGCATTTCAGGATCATTCAGGCCAAAAGGCCCTGGATAAAATGTTTGCCATTTTTGTATTAAAATCTAAAGAGTTAGTAGAGGATTTTGCTTTCCCATAGCAGTTCCCAACGAAATCCTTTTGTTTGGAATCCTGAGCAATGCGCTTTCGTGAGCTGGCACAGCCCTGGGAAGACTGGCACAGGTGTCCATGGAGATGGAGTCATCTTATGTCTCATGAGTCATCTTGTATCCTGTGCCTATTAAAGCTAAAGTTGTTTTGTCTCGTGGCAGACATGAGAGGTATTTAAAGCTTTATTCAGAGAGGTCTTGGTTAGTTTGTGTTTGTACGAGATTAAAAAAACTCAGCATCCTGTATGTTTGCAGCAAAAGAAGAAAAGCAATTGATCCAACTGTTGAAAGATACTATAGTTAGAGTGTACAAAGCCTCCTTTTTATGCCATCATTGTGTATAATTCTATAGTAATTAGTAATTACCGAATATTCCAAAGCTTTCAGTGGAACTTCTCCGAAACCGTCATACTGAGATCTGTGAAACCATGTACACATTTTAGTACTGAGCGTTTGACGCGTTATGGATCAACACTGGTTTCCTGTTTCTCTAGTTTCTAGGATCCATAACAATGCAATTATAAAGACTGTTATCCATTGTATTCATCAAGTACAGGTTTACTGGGGAAGATATTTTCCAGTTACAATCACCTGTTTGTAATATAATTTATAAAAATACTATGCCCTATAACATGACATCCTTGAATGTCAAATCACTTTATGAACATTGAATTCAGCCTCACAATACCCTCTATAAGGTACGTAAAGATTATTATCCCCAATTTACTGATGGAGAAACAAAGGTACAGAGAGAAATTAAGTGACTTGACAAAAGTTACTTGAAGGATGTCTGTTGCAGAGCTCGGAAATAAACCTATCTATTTTAACTCCCAGTCCTATGCTTTAATCTCCATGCCATCCACCCCCTCATAATATGCCTTTTGCATATTGGATTGCATATGACCAATCAACAATCAATAGAGCAGAGCCCCTGCTGTGTCTGGGGCTGGCCTGTTGTCACAGAAACAGAAGCTGAGTAGAGGAGTGGGGGGTAAGAAATCACCAAGACTGCTGTGAGTGTGGGACACTTTCTCTCAGGGGACTAGCCTGACTTGGCCCACAGAATTTATTAGACTTTAAGGGTTTGTCTACGTGAGGAAGTTAGTAAGCAGCAAGCTAGGGTGTGAATTTACCACACACGAGCTACTCCACACCAACTCCCAGCATGGACACACTTCCTGTGCACTTCAGCTTAGTAAACTTTCAAGCATACTAAGCTAAACCACCTGAGGGCATTCTTAGTGTGCAGTAGTGTGTCCACACAGGGAGTTAGTGTGGAGTAGCTAGTGAGCTGAAAATTCACACCCTAGCTTGCTGCTCACTAACTTCCTCATGTAGACACGCCCTTAGTTGGGGTGCTCTAAACCAGCATCAACTGCTCCTTCGCTGAGACTTTATTAAAGGGGATGTTCTTATGTTAGTTTGGTTTTGACTTCCCTTTACTTGAATTATTTACTTTGCACTTTCTGAAAATGCTGCGTTTGGAAGGGGCAGGTCAGAGGATGGTTTAATTCCAAATGCTTGGAATCAATCAGAATGACTTGAAGACTTCCTACTTCGGCAAAACTCCTCCATAAACCCCTAAAAGACAGCATGCAGACCTTAATTTTTCCTACCATGTTTGGCCCACCACTGTTACATAGAGAATAAGTCAGAGCTGATAAACAGTACAAAACCTGTAATAAAACCTACCCTGGATCCAGCTGTTTAACTCCCACTGACATCAATGGGAAATGCACAAGCAAATCTGGGGCAGCGAATGACTCTTACACTATGGTAGGGGTTTTCAGAAGCCCTTGGGATTGGCTTAACTCTTTTCCTATTGAAGTATAAGGTAAAACTCCCTCAGACTGCAGTGGGACTTGGGAGCAGAGCTGGGCCAGCCGCCATTTGTACCTTTCAAAGTCTTCCCCTATATCATCAGTGGGAATGGTCTGATTTACGACAATAGATGGCCCTAAATAAACGCATGTAGTTCATCATTTATGTGGAACTATTGTTCAGTTCCTCAGAGGAGAGACTCATGTTTGCAGAAGATGATGAAGATGGACCACAAGGATTATCTTACATACATGTTGGTAATAGAATAAATTCAGCCCTAGTATTGGACTCTGTGATCATTACTCTACGAAACAGCCCATAGATTTAATGGGACTACGTAAGAAATAACTAGTTGGTAAAATATCATGTATTACTCAGGATGATTAAGGGTGACAGAATCTGGCCCTTATTTTAGTCACTAGACAATAAAGATGTTTATTCTAGGTTATTAGTATGTATTATTTGTGTCACAATAGTACTTAGAGGCCCCAACTGAGACTCGGAGCCCTTTATTCTATATAGTCTATGCTCTGAAGAACTTGCAGTCTAAATACATAAGACAAGCAAAGGGCTTATCTACACACAGTTTTTGCACTGATTTAACTAAGACTGATCTTGTTAAATCAGTACAATTTTCCCTTGTTTTGGGTGCACTCATGTCGATTTTAAATTGTTTATATCAGTTCAGCTTAAATTGATGTGTGCGTCCAGGGTGGGGAGTTCCACCAATTTAACTGACCTGGTTTTAGAATCAGTTTAGCTAAGTCGGTGCTAAAACTGTGTGGAGATCAGCTCAAGGCCAAGAAGGGAAACAGAGTCACAGAGAAATGAAGTGACTTGCCTGAGGTCACAGAGCAGGTCAGCGACAGATCCAGAAATCAAACTCAGATCTCTCGACTCCCAGTCCAGAACCCTACATAGTAGACTGTGCTGCCCCCCCCCCCCATGAATGAAAAATGAATAGATTAAGCTAAAGTGAAATATTTTTCTCTCTTTATGCCTGATTTTGCAATTAGACAAGCAGTAAGACTGACTGCTTGTGCTCATTAAAGATCCCAAAACACTTTTCACAAAAGTTGAGATATTAACCACAGTGTCTTGGCCAAATTCCCATTTGAATATTGACACTCTTTTTACAGAAATGGCCACTGCAGTTTCAATTAGATCTAGTATTTTTCTTTACTTCCTGTCCTATACTTTGTAAGTATCACTATTCATTGCTAACAGTGGTTGCATTTCGCCCTGCATGAAGCTGAATTTCAATGTTGGATGAAATGACTCTCATATGTAAATTGCAAAGTCCCCTTATGGCCTGTCAGGATGAAAAACACTGTACATAGTAAGCCTTACATTCATAATATTGAAATGGGCCATCCGTATACAGTATACTTTAGACCCAATACTTTTAAACATCTACCAGCACACGTATGGGGACTGCTGCTGGATAACTTTCTGCCGTGTGTCTTTTTTCCATTTGCCTGTCAGAAAATTGCTGACTTCCTCTCAGATGGGTGTGTTCAATAATTCGAAAACCAGTGGGCCAAATTGAGAGATGGTGTAAATAATGCAACTCCACTAGTGTTAATGACGTTGCTCTCATTGCTTATCTGAATTTGCCCCACTATTTGCTCCTATTCATTAAAACAGATCAGTAGATTACTATATCCATATTTTCAAGTTTGCTAGGGGTGGATACTGGGGAATTTTTATGAAATGAACCCAAACTAAAACCTGCACATTCCAGTACTTTGGAAAAATTTCAGATCTGGATCTGAATTTGTAGCTGGCTCCCATATCTATAATAATGTGACAAAGCACTTTATCGTGGCACCTCTGAACCCTGGAAAGATTCAGATACAGATAAGAACTTTTCAGCACTGATCTATCTCGATTCCCTCTTTTTTTGCTTTCTAAAGATCTGGTCAACAAAACAATAACTACAGTCCATTAGTTAAGTCTGTCTGGCTGAAGTGCAAAAATAGCCATTCCTGAGTCTGAACTTTAAAATAGTTTCCCCCTAACAAGAGCAAAATGTTTCCAAGCTGTAAACGATGTTTATTTCTCTCTTTCGTTTTTTAATGTTTAATTTGGGCTTGAGTAGGCGGCGTGGTCAAAAGCAACCCAGCCAAGTGAAGGAGCTCAGCTCGTATAGCTGTACTTGGAAAGGTTACAAGTGCATATAGAAGGTGTAGTTACATCCTGTATATCCATTAACTGTGTGATACCTCATTCTAATCAGCAGAAATGTACAAGCAGATTAATAAGACTTCTACCACTTTGTCAGTCCTTTCCTTCTAGTGGTCTGGCAGTGCATTGATGCACATCTTATCTAGTTTTATTAGAAATGAGCCAAAGTCTGAACTCCAAAACTTTTATTTCTAGTCATGTCTGAAAACTGGACATGAAAAAAACAACAACAACATTTATTCAAGCATTTAATGATTAGTAAACATTTAAAGAAGGGTAACATAGTTAATGCCAGTCAACATGTGATTATGGAAATAAATCTTGTCAAACTAACAATGTCTTTTTTGATGCGATTACAGATTTGGTTGATAAAGGTAAAGGTGTTGATGTATAGACTTCCATAAAGCATTTTAGCTGATGCTGCATGACATTTTGATTAAGAAACTAAAACGATACAAAGTCAACATGGCCCACATTAAGTCGATGAAAAACTGGCTCACTGATAGGTCTGAAAATGTGGTTATAAACAGGTGTCTAGTATCAGAGGGGTAGCCGTGTTAGTCTGGATCTGTAAAAAGCAACAGAGAGTCCTGTGACACCTTTAAGCCTAACAGATGTATTGGAGCATAAGCTTCCGTGGGTGAATACCCACTTCGTCAGACGCATGCGTATTCACCCACGAAAGCTTATGCTCCAATACATCTGTTAGGCTTAAAGGTGTCACAGGACTCTCTGTTGCGTTATAAACAGGGAATCATCACTGAGTGGGTGTGTTTCTAGTGAGGTCTTGGCCCTATGCTATTTAACACTTTTATCAACGACCTGAGTTATAGGGTGGCTTGCCCCATCGGCTACAGAATATTGGAGCTAAGCCAACCCTGGGTTACAAAATAAGCCCCACCAGAGAGAAATCAGGTGATTCCAGTACAGAAGGAGCCGGAAGTTGCAGTAAAGGGGGGAAGATTAGGAAACTGCAGTTATGCCCATAGACAGTAGTAAGAAGGCTTCTGCAGGGCCCTAAGTCAACAGAGGAAAGGCAGCTGCTGAGAAAGCCTGAGGAAGGCAAACTCCAAGCAGGAAATGCTGAGAAACAGAAAGATCGTCCCTCAGGGAGGAAGGACTGTGCCCAGCTCAAACTGAGATGAGGACTGTGAGCGTCTGTTTTTTATATGAAAGACTTATTTTGGACTATGAGGAGAGAGACTGAACTAGGCTTGGGATCTAGAGGGCCAGTATGTACCAGAGGACTCAATAAATTGGACCCCCAGACGGGAATTGGTTGAACTACCTTTGAACTAAATGAGTGCCTGAAAAGTGACTGCTGGCCATGAGGAGGTGCTCAGTAAATGGCCACCCTGCTACAACCTGGAAGAAAACATAAACTCATTGTTAATAAAGATGGCGGATGACCCAAAGATTGGGGGAGTGATCAGTAATGAAGAGAACATGTCAGTGGATCTGTATTGCTTGGTAATCTGGGCACAAGCAAATAATATGCATTCTAATATGGTCCTAAATGTATACATCTAGGAACAAAGAATGCAGGCCATACGTACAGCATGGGTGACTATCATGGGAAGCAGTGACTCTGAAAAAGATTGGGGATCATGGCGGATACTCATCTGAACATGAGCTCCCAGTGTGATGCTGTAGCCAAAAGGGTGGATGTAAAAACATGAGACTATCAAATAGGAGTGGAGAGGCTATATTACCTCGATTTGACACTGGAGCAACCACTACTGGGAAACATGTGTCAATTGCTGGAGTTAGAGGGGATCCAGATAAGAGCCATCAGAATGACTAAAGGATTGGAAAACGTCTTATAGTGAAGGGCTCCAGGAGCTCAGTTATTTAGTTTAACAAAGAAAAGGTTAAGGGGTGACAAATATCTACATGGGACACAGAAAACTGATAGAGGGCTCTTCAATCTAGCAGACAAAGGTACAACAAGATTGGTTGGACGCTGAAACTAGACAAATTTAGACTAGAAATTTTTATTAGGACAGTTAACTATTGGAATCACCTACTAAGGGCTGCAGTGGATTCTGCATCATTGGAAGTTTTTAAATCAAGATGGGATGTTTTTCCTGAATGATGCTCTAGTACAAACAGGAATTAATCCAGGGGGGTGCTATGGCCTGGGGGATGCAGGAGGTCAGACTACATGATTGCAATGGTCCTGTCTGGCCCTATAATCTATGTATTTATGAAAATGAATTTTAGAACCATGAAAAAGTTTAGCTCCAAGTCACAGTAGAGATGGGCCTGAACTAAACCCTCACATCTGAACACCTGCATCATACTAAAATTTGCATGTGATTAGTCTATATTTTGCTGTAATTTATCTCAGATGCCAGGTTCTAAACAGCTGAATGAATAATTTGTAGCAAATAGTTTATATGATGAGTTCTTTTTCTCAGTTTGTGAATTTTTTTTTTTTAAGGAAATATCACTTTTTTCATTATTTGAAATTATTCACAGAGTAACTTCTGCAAGTAACTCGACTGGTCAATTATTCACACTGAGTTCATTGTTAGTATCTGAAATTCAGATTCAAGTGCTCTTTAATCTTAATTGGACACAGATCATATTTTCATAGATTCTAGGACTGGAAGGGACCTCGAGAGGTCATCGAGTCCAGTCCCCTGCCCTCATGGCAGGACCAAATACTGTCTAAACTATCCCTGATAGATATTTATCTAACCTACTCCTAAATATCTCCAGAGAGGGAGATACCATAATACTGTACATTTCTGTTCCCTAATTTGGTAAGCATAATTCTTAGAAACGGGATCCTTGTGCGAATACTCACATTTATAAATTCAAATTCATTTCTATTAATTTTCCCCAACATTTACTTAAAAGTCCACTGCTTCTGTGAAAGATCACAGGATCAAACCACACGTTTTCCAGCTATAATATTTACTTCCTAATCTGCCTGACCAAAACTTAGTGTTTCATGTGTTTTCTCTCTTTTTGATTTGTGTTCTGTTGAAATTCATTTTGAGCAAGCTGTGTGAGTCACCAGCTAGAGGTGAGGAGGCGTCCAGGAGCTGTAGCTGGTGGTGTAGCTTAGTCTTATGTTGCCAATAAAGGCTAACCAGTTCATTTACTTGTGTGTGTGTGTGTGTGTGTACGATGTGACTCAGACATAACAATTACCAGAGTGATCTGGGGGCGGGCTATATTAACTTCCTATACTATTTATGGGGGTTTCTCCTCCCACAGACTGTGCAGCTGCTATTTATTAAATACAGTTCCCTCTAAATGGGTAAGTTTGTCTACAAGAATTAAAGCGCACTTGCTGAATGAAGTACCATGGCAATCAAATACATTCTAGCTAGTTTCAGACAAAGCAAGTTTTCCCCAACAAGTTTTCCCTCTACCACAACCCCAGTTGTTTAAATACTTCTTTATTCCTTCAACATAATTAGTGCCGAGTGGTGGGAGTCAGCCATTGTGTATAATAAACCCAAATCACTGTCAGCTAAGAGTCCAGGGGAAGGTTTCTAAATGCATAAATAGGAGTTAAGGACCTAAATCTCATTGACTTTCAATGAGAGTTGGACTCTTAACAATCCTTTGACTATGAAAGTCTCCCCCCTCAGCATTTTCTCCACCATACAGTGTGTCTGTGAGTAGTATTTGTATTTGTATTTGTAGTATTTTTAAAAGCTCCTAAATCACTTTGGTGCTTTTGAAAATCCAACGCATCTCTATTAGATTATCCATACATGTGCACAGTATTATGGAGGTGCCCATTCCAATCAGCGGTTAAGACTGGAGTGAGTGTTTGCAATTAAAGCCACATTAAAACATCTCTCTCGTACTTTAATGGTTAATGCCTGTTTACCACACTAACTCTTCAGAGGACAATGGAGTTTCTCATTTGTTTATTTTTGGTAAAATCTTTACTCATGTTTGCAAGGGAAGCTTTTGGAGAACTTCCTCTTGAAAGTCTCTCTCATTAATTCAGGTCCAAGTGGCTAAAGAACCACAAACTTCAAACTGCACACAAGACATTCTCATAACTCTTCAGGGATAAGGTACATAAAGTACACAACCCCACTTATCCCTTTCATTCCTCGTAATGGAACTGAACTTTCCAAAGAGAAACTGACACAACTGGCCAGATGCACCAACTACTTCTGTTCTCCAGTGCTACCTCCCTGCCCACAATACATAGCCCATCACCTTATACTACATCCTTCTCTGACCCTCCCTCATCCTGGCCTGCTCAAGCTAGGCAGTTGTTTCTAAATAGGGAAGAGAGGGCAGGATTCTCCATTTCTGTCAGTAGGAGCTGCTGAATGCTGAGCTTTTTTGAAAATCTTGCCCCAACTGTGGGTGCTGAGCAGTTGAAAATTTGGCCTCACCCTCACCCTCCACTCCTCAAGCTCTCAGTAAGTGGGAGAGGTAATGAAGCCCACATGGCTTACATTTACCTATACCTGTATATATACACACTTCTACAGAAGCCTGATGGGCAAAGTCTGAAATAACGTCCACATACTCTTCCAGAATAACAATGACAGAAGTACCATGAGGGAATGAACGCGCATGAACACTGACATCGCCATTAATGAACTAAGATTCACAAAGCCCCTGTGCTGTGAGGCAGATAAGTACTATTATCCTGATAGGGAAATAAGACACAGGAAGGTTATGGCAACACCTGTGAAAATTCCTATATAGGATTAATAGAAAATTATTAACTTTCCATAAGGTTTTGAAGCATCATATAGAAATATATTTTTATTCTGTAGTATGAATTCAGAAATTATTTAATTTATTTATTTCAATTCAGTCTGGATTAAGCTGTTCTAAAAAAAATTGTAAATTCGAATTGTGTCAGACTATTTGAGTCATAATCAAATGTTACAACAAACATTGCATGTTTCATTCATAAAACTGGAAGTGAATTTCTGGGGTGTGGCTGTCTGAGTGAACTGGCTCACTACCACTCGCTTGTGTGTGCATGATCTGAATGAACATAGCAGTACTATAAGTGCAAATGTACAGCTAACTCAACTGGGAAATGAAATTGTTTTCTTCAGTCTAAATTCTTCATCCCCCTCACAAACAAACATCCCCTCACACTTTTCTGCCACAGAACACAATGAAATGGAAACACAATCAATTTAATCAACATTTCTGTTCCTTTTCTTGTTTTTCCTCTATTTTCAGTGCCTATATACAGTACTATTGTGAGATGTGTTTTAGCAATGCTTATGGACAGATTGGATTTTTCATTTCTCTGTTCCCGTCTCTTTCTTTCCTACCATCTCCTATTTTGATTTGCTCCTATAATTTCCATACTGTTTCCTTTATTTTCTCTGTCTAGTTTCTTTGCTTCCTTTCATCTGCCCCCATCTCTCTTCTCCCACTGCAGCCTAAGTGTCAGGAGTCAGCTAAGCCTCCCGGAGTATGGTATTTATCAGCCAGCGCTGATCTCCTCCACCCATTTTCCAAGACATGGCCAACTCTAAAGTCCAGTACCTTCAGACTTCTTTCTGTCTTGGTGGACAGTTGCTGAGACAGTATATTCATGCATCTTCCTGTGTTGAAGAAAGACCTGCTACCACACTTAACATAATGTCATACTGTCCTGGATCACTGCCATGCCCTGGGATTAGGGGATTGTTCAATTGTTAACATAACATAAAGGAAAACAATAGTTTTGACTGGCATAGGATTAAGGACTTTGGGTGAATTTCACCCCTGTGCACAGGGTTGGCACAAGGCACATGCACCATATAAGTCCCATTTCAGCCCCATTTTGAAGACTCATGCAAGGCCCAAGCACCACATAAATCCTCAAAATAGAGCTGAAATGGGACGTATTTGGTGCACGGGCTCTGTGCACAGGGATGAATTTCACCCTTTGTGATTAATGTAGAACCTCAAAGTAATTCCAAGGTAAATTCTGACACAGTTAAATGGGACACTAGTGCAGACAAAGGCACTTTCGTTGTCCTGAGTTCATTAAAGACAGTTCACTCTAAACTGATTAAAATGCTATTATTTTGTCACAAACGTGTGTATGTCAGCTCTATCCTCACTGGTCTCCACTAACACCCTTTTCCCCAAAGAACCCAATTCATGATTTACCTCTTTGTATTCAAATCCCTGTATAACATCACCCCTCGCTTTCAACATGTGATCTCTGTCCTTTGACAGGCACAAATGCCAGTGCACTAATCAGATGGGAGGAGCTGTTGTTACTCCTTTCATCCTCCACTCTTCCTCTACATATATGTCAAATGAACCATGTTCATACTGACATATATATTATATATATGCCAACATGGTTCATTTAACATAATGTTTTGTTTTAAACCTTTTTCTTTCCACATCTGTAAAGACGAAGAACTTTCTTCTCCTTCACAACAACCCCTGAGAATGCATCAGTCTATCTTACCATTCCTAGCACAAATCTGCTGAATTGGACCATTCGCTGTTTCTTTTAAAATAGCTACATGGTATGCCCTGGCGACTGACAGCCCATAGCCAAAGAACTTTTGTCCTTTTTTCAAAGGACCATTTTTGGCCAACTGTGTCAGGGTTACCTCACCATGGAAACAAACTTCCCTCCCGGCAACAAGAGATACACAGAAAGAATGACTTCCATTCCATACAAGTGAATTTCAGAAGTATGGAGCAGTAAACTAAGCTGTGCTCAAACTGCTGCTGCTGCTGCATGACTCACAGGCAAGTTGTGGATATACCAAAGACTTTGGCCAGAGTTTTTGTCACACTCTGAATTGTCCTAAATGACAATAGAGGGGATCCTAGGATGGATATCAGTAAGTGCAGGAGGAATTAGGGATTTATTGCTGAATGAGTAACACAATGATCCTGGTAAATGGGGGAGAATCTCTTTAACGAGTTACTCTTCAAAATGACTGTCGGCACTGAATCTCTTCACTGGGATAAGGAAAAAGATCCTGCCTCACCCTGCGAAGGCCGTCCTAGCTGTCAGGCCAGGAGGAAAGGGCTTTGTGTATTAAGAGGCAAGCAGAAAAAGTGCAGAGATGGGGGAAGTTGCATTTGAAGCTCGTGAGTAGAAGGAGTTGCACATCATGTCGATCAGAGAGAACTCTGAACTTGCTATGCTGAAGCCAAGGGGTCGTCTTTTCTTAGCTTGCTTTTGCTACCTTGCTGAAAAGGGAATATTTTTCAACAGAGCTGGTCAAATACTTTGGTAAATATTCATTAGAATTTTTAAATGAACTTATTTTGACCATGTTCACACCCCTTTTATGTTTGCTTTCCCCAAATATTCTAGCAATGAGTTTACTAGCAGAACATTCACAGCAACAGTGGATTTTAAGAGAATATCGGAAACAAGACATAACCACAGGTATTTACACTGAAAACCTGATCCTCAGAGTTATGCACATCCAATCAGGGAACACAAATGCATCCTATGTTCTTGAATTTCAATTGATTCAGTCACCAATTCTATGGACTACATTGGAAATGAAGAACTAGGGCTTGATCCAAAACCCACTGAAGTCAATGGAAAGACTTCTATTACATTCGATGGGCTTTGGATCAGGACCCTAAAGATGAAAGGCTGCATGCACCATTACCAATACTTTGGCCAATCCAATCAACCTAAATAAATCTGTTTAGAGACCCACTCATGCAACGATGCATCTAAAATTGCTATATCTTATTTTCCTATATTCTGATAACAAATATCTCTACAATTTTAAACTTTCAAATGTTTATAAAATAAAAAAATAAAAGTCCTTTTTATGAAAATTTGAACCTTACTGGATTTCAGTGCAACTCCATTGGCTGCAGCAGTATTACTGAATAGTGCCACTGCTACAACTGAGAGTCAAATCTGGCCTTTTGTTAGTCAAATGTCAATCCAGGGTTACAGTCAAGATCCAAACACCTCAACAAAGTCAGACTGAAAATAAGACTTTTTTTTTTTACTAATGAGGGTAATTAAGCATTGGAACAGTTTGCCAAGGGGTGTGGTGGATTGTCCATCACTGGCAATTTTAAAATCAAGATTGGATGTTTTACTAAAAGACATTCTCTAGTTAAACAGAAAATGTTTCAGGGAAGTCCTATGGCCTGTGTTATGCAGGTGGTCAGCCTAGATGATCACAGTGGTCCTTTCTGGCCTTAGAATCTATGAACCTGAAAATTAGAGTTAATTGGCCAGATTCTTAGCTAGTGTAGATTGGCATAGCTGTGTTAACTTCAATGGAACTACACCAATTCAACTGGAGATCTGGCCCAATATTGGAAAACTTGACATGATCATACCCATAGGAGTACATATGAGGGGAGTCTTGCCTTATTCTATTGAAACTAATTGCACATGAGGATGTCTTCCCCCCTCCCCCTGAGTACTGCAAAAATTTGTAACAAAAACTATTATGGTTCATTGCTGGGGGGAAAAAATTCATGTAACGCGCCGAATTCTCATCTCACACTTCAGACACTGACTGGTTGACAGAGCAGCAGAATTTCAACTCCAATAGGCTTGAATTAGTTTCCAGGCAAAGAGGCAGAGATAAAAGGGGAAGGGATTTATAGAGTTTCTCTGGGTTTTTGTCAAAGTTTTTTCTCCTGGCTGGTCCAGAGAGAAAGGGCTCAGCTGCAATTTCAACCTCGGGTATTTTCTAACTTGTTACTGAATAAATTCTGGACTTGGCTACATAAGTCAAGGTAAATTTTACTACATTTACTACTTATATCTTCTCTGATTGTGTGTATTGGTCTGTAGCCTTTGGGTATACTCAGGGCAGATGCTAGTGGGATAGCTGCTTTGTCAAAAACAATGTTAAATAAATTTCTTTTCAGAGTTTGCACAGGGGGAACACACTGGTAACACAACTTTTTTTTCATTTTTATCTTTGTTCCACTTCTGTCAGCACAATGTCTAAAATTCCCTGTCTAGTAAGAAGATTATGGTATTTTGGAAGAAGGTTAAATATACCAGGCCTGATTCTGATCCAATTTACTTTGGATTTACACTGGTATGATTTCACTGGAATTGTTCCTGATTTACATTGCTGCATGTGAGATCAGAATCAAGCTCAATTATTAGTTATGATCTGAACTGAGAACTTTTGGGGGAGGCTTGAAATATGATGTGTTTCACGGAACAGAAATAAAAAGGGATTAACAAATTACAGCTGAATCATTACAGGAACCAACCATTACAGAGGATGATCCATGTAGATCTTGTCTGTAAAGTTTTCCATGCATTAACACCTTGTTCTGTTCTGTTATACAATCCTATCACAGAGACAATGCAGCCGTGGCAATGACTTAGAAACTAGTGAACACTCTTTGCTCCTTCAGATTTATACGAGACTCTGCAGTTGATTTTTTCCATCTTTTTATATAGATCCAAACTCTCTCTCTCTCTTCTTCCCTTTCTCTTCACTTTCCTACCTATTCGTAGACACACATACCCTATTCCCACCGCACTCACAGAACACCGAGAAAGTTAGGAAGGAAAGAGAGAGAGATCAAGGTTTAATGTTTATTGCTCTCTGTACAACTATCAACCCTGGTTTGATGTGCTGGCATCTAGAATGCTCCACATTTTATTTCTTCTAAGGACAAAGACCAACCTGCACTGAGATATCACCAGTGATCATTTCTTAGGACAGGTTTTCTGCAGCCAGTTAGCAAGGGGTGTTGCAGAAAACATTGCATCCTTGCTACTCCTCACAAAAAGGCTAAATATGTCAGTGCTGCATCGTGGCTGAGTTCCACTGGCCCAAAGCCCACAAACTCTGAATAGTCATATTGATTCAATGCAACTCAGCAGAATTAAACTAATTCTCTTCCCCCTCCCATGGGTCTCTATTTAGAGATATTTTCTTTAGTTGTGCTTACATAATTAGGGCTTGATTCCACTCCCATGGAAGTCAATGGCAAAACACCTAGTCATGCAGAGTTGAGCCATATTATATATTAAGATAAACCACAAAAAATGGAAGCATCTTTCTACGTGTATCAAAAGTTTCCAGTTCATCAGTGGTTAACCCAGCAGGAGGATCCATTCCACTGCTGGTATAGTTACTTTGTTTAATTTACAGATTTCTTGATATCTCTTGCATCTGATCCTTTGAACATTTCATATCTTGGGAAATGCTTGGAATCTTTATGGACTGTTCAAATGATAAATGAAAATGTTCCAGAATCTCAACATTTGTGGCTGATACTGATATTTATAACTGTGTTCCACTGAATAAAGAGTGCTGGATCTTCATACTTTGAGGTGATCCTCCAGTTTACTATTAGAGCCCTGAGATTCCCACTTATGCTCCTTTAACCTTGAGGCCCCATGTCATTTCTACTATGCATCAAGCAAATCTCATGCCTCCTATAAATGCTCATGAGGCACAGCATTGCAGGAGACTTCACCTCTCACATCTTCCTCTGGTGGCCTACTCCCAGCTGGTCTCTTCCCCAGACTCCCTTATAACTCAGCTCTCAAGCCAGCTCACACAACAGTTCAGTCCCTTTGTGGGACTCAGCTGTAAGCTAAAACAGGGTCCTTCACCCCACCTGGGGCTTGACTCTAAACAAAATGGTTCTTCACCTCACTGAGATCAACTGTAATTCTTCCCCCTTATCAAGGTGCTGATTCCCCCAGGCTTTTTCCTGTTAGGAGTCCAAGTATTACTTAAGCTGGCCTTACACACACACCTCTTCTTTTTTTTTTTCTTCTCATCACAGACCCTAGCTCAGGGATCCTTTCTATTCTAGGCCCCCCCAGCTTTAACTCTGCTCCTGTAGCTCTACTGTCTGACCACAGCCAACTCCAAACTACTTCCTCTAAATCCTTCTACCTCTCCCTCTTCTAACAGCCCAGCTCTATTTAAACAGTGCTCACCTTACTCCACCACCACAGCTGGGGGTCAGTCTATTAAGCCCCATTACACTCAGCTGGGGTCACTAATTAGCCTCATGTTGCCAGCTCACCAGCTAGGCTGAGAGACAGCTGCCAAGTCATGGGCAAGGCTGTACCCAGGTTGTTTCAAAAGGCCAGCTAGCCAGCAACAGTGCCCTACAGCAGGGGGCAGATGAAATGAAGTTACTATGAAATTCTCCTTCCCTTGCTTCTGTAAACTATGCTGAATAGCAACAGCATTCCAGGGGCCCCTACTGAAGATTCAGTTTTGACCATATATCAGAGGGCTGTGTAATGATATTTCATCTTGATCTCCCAAGCTGCACTACCTCCCTCAAGGTAGGACCCATGAGCTGAGGAATATTTTGTCCTCCTTTACTGATTTTGGAGGACACTAATCTGAAGAATCTACCATGTTTGTCAGACTCAAACTTCAGACACTTTTTCAGCTGGGGGGGAAAAGGCAGTTTTTTGGGTTCTGCCACAGCAAAGAGTTTGAGGCTTGAAACACCATCAGAAATGTCAAGTACAAACTGAGTGATGCTGTATCAGAATATGATGCACCTTATTATTAAGTATTTTTTATTGTTATTGCCATGTTTATTTGCCAGAGCGTTCTGGGCACTTTACAGAGATATTAAATTACAAAGATCCTGCCTAAAGACCATAGGCCAAAATCCTAAAAGGTATTTAGGTGGCTAACACCCATTGAATTGATGGTTGTTTGGTACCTAAATACCTATGAGGATATGGGCCTTACAGTTTAATGTGCTGATCCTGCAAAGGCTTATGCATTTGCTTAACTTTATATGCATTATTAGTCCCAATTAGACTACTCGCAGTATGTAAAATTAAGCACCCGCCTAAGACTTTACAGCATCAAGGCTTAAAGGCCCACGCCCGAAAACACTTACACACATGAATGTACTCATGTGGCTAATCCCATTGGCCACTCACATGTGTAAAGTGACTAATGTGCATAATAGTTTGCGGGATCAGGCCCTAATTTTTAGCAATGGTGGAATGATGAGGTGACAGATGGTAAATGGGAAAGAGGTGAGGTCGAACAAGAATTCAGATAGGAAGGTCACGCCATGAGTCAGTTTGGTAGGCACGTGGGGGGTTGTTTTTATATACATATTTATACGAACTCATGCCTACATGCCATGCTTTCCTGGCCTGCTTTCACTTTGTTGTTGGTGTTCCCATTAACATTGCATTATGATTGTTTGTATTGTTGTAGCACCCGAAGGCCCCAGTCAGGATCAGAAACCCATTTTGCTAGGCACTGGACATGTATATAATGGAAACGTTGTCCCTACCCCCAAAAAGCTTCCTAAGGCCACAGTCCTGCAATGCCATCTGCGCAGGCAGACCGCTGCACCTACTGACTTTAATGCAGGTGTGGGACTAAGTGTCTGATGAGAGAGACAACAGAGGGATATAGCAAACAGATAGGGTAGCACAAGGTAGCAGTGCAGTCAGAATTATTACTGCAATCAGCACTGGTCACAGCACACCTGCTGTCTAGTCATTGGCGTGTATTTTGTAGATATCATGGCCAAGGTGAGAGTTACATTTGACATATACATGGTCTGTACACATTAGAAAGGAGCTCAAGCTACATAGTTGAGATATGAACTTCCCCAAAGCTTAGAGGGGCTCTGAGCTGCACTTTTGGTTCAGCCCATTTTAGGGATAGGGAACAAATGCAGAATTTGAAGTGTAGGGTGTGTGAGCGTGAATGTGTGTGTGTGTGTGAATTCAGGGTTTTGGCCAATCTTGAGTATCTATCAACCTCTTGAGGAGAGGCTGTATCATTTATGCCACAGCCCTCAGTAGGGGACGGTCTGGCTCTATATCACCAAGGAACAAAGAACCATGTAGATTGGGCCTCAAGCAGGCAGATGGTGCCCCAAGCATATAGAAAGTATAGGAACAGATTCTGTGCTGTGTGACCACCCCCAGGGTAATGTAGAGTAGCCCCGCTGGCTGCTCTAACCTATGGCAGTCTTGTCTGGGCTACCTAATGGCTGCTCTGCATCCCAGAATCCCATGTAATGCAAAGTGGTGCATATATGCCCCATCTTGCCCTGATCTGTCCCCTCCAACCCTGAAGATTGCAAGAAGAAATAACAGAGTTGCTTATGTCAACAGTACCTAACCTGTTCTGTGCCAGGGTAATTTTCTCACAGCCCTTAGCAGCCCCTATACACTATGGGAATGATGCATAGGAGCTGTTGCAAGGCCAGAATCAGCTCCACAGTATCTGCTATTGTTGGATACTTGTGGAGAGGAGTCTTGTGGAGAGGAGTCTTCTTGTCTGCCTCTGCCCTGTGAGGCCAAGGAAAAGCCATTCATGGTCTGGCCCCTGGATGGCAAACCAGTTAGCTAATACGCATTACAGCAGGGGTGAGCAAACTTTCTGGCCTGAGGGCCACATCTTGGTGGGGAAATTGCATGCAGGGCCATGAATGTAGTAAGGGCTGGGGCAAGGGGTTGGGATCAGGGCCGGCTCTAGGATTTTTGCCGCCCAAGGCAAAAACAATTTTGGCCGCGCCCCCCCCCCGTTTTTTAATTACCCCCACCCCCGGCCCTGCCTCAACTCCGCCCCTTCCCCAAATCCCCAGCCCTGCCTCCTCCCTCCAGGCTCTCAAGCGAAACCCTGCGGCCGCTCGGGATCTCCCCCTCCCTCCCAGGTTTGAGAGCCTGGGAGGGAGGGGGAGACTCCGAGTGGCAGCGGCGCGGGCGCCGCTTCTCCCCCTCCCTCCCAGGCTCTCAAGCCTGGGAGGGAGGGCAAGTAGCGGCGCGCGAGCGGCAGCGGAGGTGAGCTAGGGCGGCCAGGGCACATTTTTAGGGGCGGCATTCTGGCACCGGCCATGCCGCCCCTAAAAATGTGCCGCCCCAAGCACCAGCTTGTTTAGCTGGTGCCTAGAGCCGGAACCTCGTTGGGATGAGGGAGGGAGGGGGTGCGGTATGCAGGAAGGGGCTCAGGGCAAGGGGGAGAAGGGGTGCGGGATGTAGAAGGGGGCTCAGGGCAGGGGGTGGGGGTGCGGAGTGCAGGAGGGGGTGCGGGGTGCAGGAAGGGGCTCAGGGCAAGGGGTTGGGGGAGGAGGGGTGCGGGATGTACAAGGGGGCTCAGGGCAGGGGGTGGGGGTGCGGAGTGCAGGAGAGGGTGCGAGTTGCAGGAAGGGGCTCAGGGCAAGGGGTTGGGGGGAGGGGTGCGGGATGTATGAGGGGGCTCAGGAAAGGGGGTTGGGGTGAAGAAGAGGGTATGGGAAGGGGTGCGGTGTGCAGGAAGGGGCTCAGGGCAAGGGATTGGGGGGGAGGAGGGGTGTGACATGTACGAGGGGGCTCGCGGGTGGGGGTGCGGAGTGCAGGAGGGGGCTCAGGGCAGGGGGTTGGGGGCTAGGGCAGGGGGTTGGGGTGCAGGGTACAGCAGGGGGCTCAGGGCTGGGGTGCCGGGTGCAGGAGGAGTTCAGGGTGCGGGCTCCAGCCCAGCACCGCTTACCTGGAGTGGCTCCGGGGTGGCAGCGGCACGCAGCAGGGCTAAGACAGGCTCCCTGCCTGCCCTGGCCCCGCACCGCTCCCAGAAGCAGCCGGCATCACGTTCTTGCAGCCTCTGTGGGAGGAGGGGGCAGAGGGCTCCGTGCGCTGCCTTCACCTGCAGGTACCTCCCCCGAAGCTCCCATTGGCTGTGGTTCCGTGTTCCCAGCCAATGGGAGCGGTGGAGGGCAGTGTCTGCAGGTGAGAGCAGCGTGCGGAGCCCTCTGCCCCCCCCGGGGCTGCAGGGATGTGGTGCCAGCCGCTTCCGGGAGCGGCGCGGGGCCTGCAGCACCACAGGGGTAGCAATCCCGCGGGCCGGGTCCAAAGCCCTGACAGGCCGAATCTGGCCCGCAGGCCGTAGTTTGCCCTCCCCTGCATTACAGGATAAAAAATGTTATTGCTTGCACATTGGCCAACCACAGTGGGCTGTAAACACCCAACCAATGAGTGGTTTAAAAACTATTGATCAGTAGGTGATTTCACACATTCTTTCACCCACTTTCTCCACATAAAGACGAATGGCCGATCACAGGCCAAGGTGGACACTAACTCAGGGTTCAGTATCACGTGCTCTCCCACCTTATGCTGCATCCCTCACTCACACCGGCCATGTTTATTCATGCAAGCAGTCCCACTGACCTCACTATGAGTATTCATGAGAGTCAGGACTACTCAGCTATGGAAGGATTGCAGGATTCAGCTTTGGCATAGTTTCATGTTGCCCAATGTACCTGGTTCTGACTGGATTAAGTGCATTTGGCTTCATCTCAGCTCTTTAACTCCTCTATGTGGAAGACTACTGAGAAATGGCCATTACGGATTGATTAATTAATTAGCTGCACCATAATAGCAATGTCAAAAGAAGCCAAAAAGGATTTTTCCATTTTAAACTAAGCTGTATGAATACCACAAGAGCTCAGTGTTATATAATCCAGTCAAGCAGTGCCTGCTTTAGATTTAAGGAGGAAAGCCCAAAATGTCCCTTTTCAGAGACAAGGAAAGGATTTTTTATTGGTGTTTCTTTCTCTACCCCACAAGCGGAGGTATTGTTACTATTTCATGTTGCTAGTCCAAAAATGTTAGCTGTTTACTCTGCTGTGCGTAGCAGGGGCTCACTGTAGTCAAGGCAATGAAAGAGTAGAGAGAGAGAGTCCCATGACAGCTTAGGAAAGTGACTCTTATATTAAAACTTGCTTTAGGAGATAAACCCTACAGTGTTGTTCCTGCCCATTTTTCTACCATTGTGCAAGTCCCTGTGCACACTGCACAGTACCAAAGGCATGAGACAATTAATTCTTAAGGGAGAAAAGTTGATACAAAAATACTTACCTGATTATCATTCCCAGTAAAATCTCAGCGGCATTTAAAAGATCATTTATCATGCAAAATGGAAAGTTTAGTAGAATTAAGAAGTACTATTTTTTTAAGAGGGCTCTAAAGATAAACTGGAGAAATAAAGCTGACCCATTTGCACTGAGAGAAGGAAAGATCTTGTGAATTAATTTTTAATATATAATTTAATTTTGAGTGTTTATGCTCATTGTATTCCTCTCAGCTTGGACAATGAAAATGTCAACTTCCCCTTTTGTTGCCCCCATGCCTTTTCTTTATAGGCAGTCTTTTGTCAATTGCACTTACAAAGTCTCCTGCACTAGTGCAATGCTGCAACATTTGGGTTGCAAAGACTGCAAGAGAATGTTTGTTTTTCAACTTGGTCCCCCTGGAATATTTTTGATGGAAATATTTCTATTGGTTTTACGGTTTACATCGGCCTGTTTTTAGAAAGTCTAAACCGTGGGCCAAATTTGAAATGACAGTGACCCTTTTCTCTCATGAGGGGAAAGTCATTTGGAAGTGCTCTCACACCGCACAGGAATCTGGAAGTCTTTCGTTTAGGACATTATAACAACAGATTGATCAGCAAATGCATGTCAATTATTTATTTAATGTACACTGAAGTCATCACAAAATCAGTGTGGTGTAATACAGAGAACTATAGTCCCCAATTCAAAGCACTTACGCACATGCTTACAATTAAATGTTTGGCTGAACTGGAGCTTTAGTGCACAGTTAATATCAGGCAAGAGTCTCATGTGCACAGTACCTTACTCTGCAGCCCCAATGGTTTCAGTGGAGTTGTTTGAGCAGGAAGATACCACTGAACCCTACGGTACCTTCATCTCAGTGTAACCAAAATTGTGTAAGATTTTGCTGCAAAGAGAACCCTGAGTTTTTTTTAAATCAGCCTGATGATCTGTTTTTCCTACACTAGGATGAGCATTCCAGTTCCCACATATTGCCCAAATCCTCGTTCCCTCTTGGGGCTGAAGAGCAGCAGGAATGATGTGCATTCACGGCACAGGAGTCTCAAAGCACAGAGAATCAGCGGAATAGTAACGTTCACCCGCCTACATGTCACTGAGCCATGCTCCTTGTGGGCTCTATCTGCGGTAGTGCAGAAAGGACTTCTGGGATAGGACAGGACAGGCCACAGATCTGCAAGCTGCAGAAGTCCATTGGCTATGTCTCCCATGTAATGGCTGCTGAGGCTAATACATGGGACACATAGCCACCAAAGACCATGCTTCATAGTCACAGGTAGGCAGTGAGGATTTAGTCCTAAATTCCTAACGCTTTCTGAATGGATTTTAGTGGAATAACTCTGTAAGGATAAATAGTGACCAACAAGCAGGTGGGGTCAAAGAACACTGGCCCTTACAGCACAATGAAAAAAAGGAGAGTATTAGGCCCTGATTCCTTTAAGTACTTAAGCCAGTGGTTCCCAAACTGGTTCCACCACTTGTGCAGGGAAAGCCTCTGGTGGGCTGGGCCGGTTTGTGTACCTGCCGCGTCCACAGGTTCGGCCAATCGCGGCTCCCAGTGGCTGCGGTTCACTGCTCCAGGCCAATGGGGGCTGCAGGAAGCAGCGCGGGCCGAGGGATGTACTGGCCGCCACTTCCAGCAGCTCCCATTGGCCTGGAGCAGCGAACCGCGGCCAATAGGAGCTGCGTTCGGCCGAACCTGCAGACGCAGCAGGTACACAAACCAGCCCGCCCCGCCAGGGGCTTTCCCTGCACAAGCGGCGGACCAAGTTTGGGAACCACTGACTTAAGCATATAAGTAATCTCTTTGACTCATGTGCTTGAGTGCCTTGTTGAATGCGGTCCTTACTTTACGTCTATTACAACATTAATAGTAAACTAGCTTATGCATTTTACACTAGTTTATAAACCTGCTCTTACTCTCTGGCATATATGGGCAGATTTATGAGTGGAATTTTCAAAAGCACCTGTCAGAGTTACGCACTCAATTCCCATTGTTTTTCTCACCCTATGTTCTTAAGCCTGTCTGGTTTGTGCCTGTTAAGGGTAATATACCAGTCTCTGATGTAGTCAGTTAATCCCCAAATATCACAACAGGGATCTGTTTTCCCATTGTTGTTATAATTTGTAGGAACATGAACGTATGTTACACATCTCATATAAAATAAATAATTACAGCAAGTAGAGGAAAGTATAACTTGTTTCTGTACGCAGTAAAGTCAATGCAATAAATTATCAGTTGGTAAAATCCAGTCCTATTGGCCTGTTTCTGTTTACTGTCTCACCTCTTTTCATGCCCAGGTCAGATTTTCATTAACATGCTTTTCCATCCCACAAATATCAATCAGATGTTGGAATTCAGTAGTGTGTATACCTCTCCTAGAATTTCTGTATGTGCTAAAAAGGGTTGATGTCAGTGCTGCACTACAATGAAAATAGCTGTCAAAATTACAGCTGCTCCACAGAAATAATCCCAATATGCCAATGGAAAAATAGAGCCTATCACATTCTATTCAGCTACAAAGGTAACGTAGTTATTACTGTGGAACCCATTCCGCTAATTCCACATAAAGGGCCAGTCCTTTCAGCTGGCGTAACTCAGGGTCGCTCCATTGTTGTCCACAGAGCCATACTGATTTGTACCAGGGTGCTAGAGATCCAAAAAGCCTGGGGCAAAAATTCAGAAGCATTTAGAAGCCTATTTTCCTATTTTCAAAAGTAGCTCAAGGAACTTAGGCTCCTAACACCAAGATCTGGTCTATGCTACAAACTTTTTCTGGCATACCTAGGTCAGTCAGGGGGGTGATGAGGTGTGATCCCTCCAGCAGAAACCCAGAGCAGAGACGTGGTTATACCAGCAAAACTGCACTTTTGCTGGTATACTTTATTTCACTTGTAGGAAGCCGGAATAACCTATGCCAGCAAAAGCCCAGTTTTGCAAATGTAAGTTGCGTCCACATTAGGAATGCTTTGCTGGCACAGTATACCCGTTTAGCTATACAGCCAAAGCGCTCTTAGTGTACACCTGGCCTTATTCTCCTAAGTGCCTGAGCCACTTCTGAAAAGTTTACTGTTGATGCAGTAACTAAGGGCCCACTAAAGTAAGAGTTAAGGCTCCCATTTATTTCAATGCACTTTGACTTGGGCGCTAAATAAGAACTGCTTCCAAAAGGTAAAGCTATAAATGATGGGACCCAAGGCATATGAGTGCCCAGTGAGCAGGGAGGTTCAAAATGCACGGGTGGGGATCTAATTCAGCCCAGGCCATCTTTCTCTGTAACTGTAGGGGAAACACAACTTGATCAACTGGAGGTTTTTATTGTTGATGAATTTGCAAAGGCAAATAATAATACTTGCACTTCTACAATATCTTTATATTGGAAGGGATATTAAACCTCATGCTTCAGGGTTTAAGCCAATCTCCAACTATTAGAGATCAGGATGAGACCTGAATCGGGCGGGGGAGTCAGATCATCCCACATCTGCCTACTGCAGGATTCTTACATTTCCTCTGAAGCATCTGGCATTGGCCTCTGTCACAGACAGGCTTCTGGACTGGATGGATCTCAGGTCTGATTCAGCTTGGCAATTCCTATGTTCCATCAAAGACTCTCAAAATGCCTCAAATGATAAAGATTTAAGCCCCACAAAGGCCTCTGTGAAGTTGGTAAGTGCTATTATCCCCATTTTACAGATAATGAGTCAAAATTTCCCTGTGTCCCATTCATTCCAGTAACAACGGCTTAATTTGAGTAAAGGTGGCAGAATCAAACCCCAGAAAAGTCAAAGTCGATGGTGGAGCTAGACATAATAATACATCTCTTATCTAGTGCTGTTCCTCTGTAGATCTCAGAGCGCTTGACAGAAGAAGGTCCATGTCATTAATTTCATTTTAGAAATGGGAAAACTTAGACACAAAGCCACACTGCAGGTCAGATGGGAATAGAACTCAAATTGCTTGAAGCCCAGTCCTGTGCTCTAACAGCTAGATAACACTTCCTTCCTTGATTCTTGTACCAAGAAATACTGAAATGCAAACAAATACTAGGGCTCTGTCATGTAAAAAAAAATGTATGGAAATTCACATGTAAATTAGTTTCTGCCCTTGTGTTTCTGGCATGCTGCCAAAGTGACCCTCAATACAAAAGAATTTGGACAGCACTGATCTGAATCACTTGCTTCCATGCAGATATGTGTTAGGAATCTCACACGCTTTCCCTTGTGCTGTCTGTTGTATTCTATTTGTCTCTACTGAGTGCACCTGAAAAAGCTAAACCCTGCAAACTAGACAGACAATTGAAGCTCTTTATTATGCTGCACTACAACCGGAGGCTAATTGTGCGGTGCGAGAGGGGAGGTTTGCATCATTAGTGGCACATATTCAGGAAGTGTTTTGTTCTGTATAAACTATGAGGAAAATGTAGATATTAAGGAATTAAAAACATCAACACAAAAGCAACTTCCAACAGATATTCCTTCTGTGCGGGGGTGGGAGGGTGTAGTGGCTAGGATGCTCTCCTACCAAATTAAATACAATAATCAATGTAAGCCATTGTTTTCTCACTGTATGAACTAGCTCCCAGAACAGAGACTTGCCTGGAACTCTTCCTTATGGTCTTTGATGTTTTTTTCCAAGCACTGGCAAACAACTGCCTGGATAAATAATATTCTTATACCATGCACTGAGTCTCAGAAGCTTATTGTAGTTGACATTCCCAACCCTACTGACTGAGGGCACAGCCAATTTATTCATGTGCCAGTGAGTTCAACCAGCAAATTGAGACGCTGTTTCATTTAATTAAAAATAGGGCAATACATGCTCCATTTATACAGATAATGGGAAAAGGTGTGGGGGGAATCAAAGAAGTGAGGTGTGGAGAAAGATGGACGGGGGAGAAAAACAGGGCAGAGAAATGTGAAGTGAAATGAGAGAATGAAGAATATGAAGAAAAGCAGCAGAGGAAAGAAAAAAGGTGAGAAAGTGGAGAGAAAGCCTAAGAAGAGCATATAAAAGAACCAGAATAAGAGAAGGGAAATAAATATAAGATAAAAGAAAAGAAATAGAAAATACTGAGTCACCAGAGGGTTGTGGGGGTTTTTGCACAGATGTAGCTACACACACACACAAACTGCCACTACAGATGCACTACACGGGTATAAGATTTAAGTTCTAGCTGTGCAGGTTACCTCAGCAAGCAAAATAAATGAGCTGTCTCTGTTTCGCTTACATGTTGACATTAGCATAAATAAAGCAAGGAAAGCTTCCCGTGATGTCAGCACGAGAGCTGGGCAGGAAATGGTTCTCCCACCTCATAGAACTTTTTGAGATTTAAAAAATATATATATTCTGCACCCGGACAAAACCAAGATCTTTCACAGTTTTTCATGAACAATATGAGAGAGAGAGAGAGAGAGAGAGAGAGACACCCCAATCCGAATAGCCAGTCACATGGTGTTCCAGGCACTCACTTGGGATGTGGGAGACCGACCGATGTTCAAGTCCCGGGTCTGAAAGGTCTGAATCGAGCAGAGCAGGGACTGAGCTGGGGCCTTCCAGCTACAGAAGCTGATCTGTAAAATGGAGGAAGCAGTGGCTGTAAAAGAGTCTATAGTCAGTTACTGTGTCAGACACAGAACAGGGTCCAGGAACTGGACAGAGGGGCCACTTGGCAAAAATCTGGGCACTCAGAAGAGCTGGTCTCACAATACAGCGCATGAGCCCCCCAGGACCCAACCCTGTATTCCGTAAAAGAACTGGGCCAAAGTGACTACTGGCATAAGCAGGCACAACTCCATTGAAATCACACACTACTAGACTCTGTGGGGGAACTTTGTGACTTTTGATTTGTGTTCCCCTCCCCCAACTGCCCCTCACCCACCCACCCAAATGTCCACTAAACGGTTTGCATCAGACAGCTTCAAATAGTTATAACCAAACCTTGACACACTTTTTCTGAAAGAAAACCTCTAAATTTCACCATTCTAGTGTTTATTATTGTCCTTTTAGAGACCTGGAAAACATGAAGACAGTGACTTTCTTCATTTGTCTCGTGGGATCAGCTTTTGCTATTCCGGTAAGTTCTCTTCAATCCATCACTTACCATGCATTTGAATTTTCATGTATTGAGATCATTGTGCTCTAGTGTCTCCCAGTGACCTGTTAAAGATTTTGTTTATATGCAGGTTTTAATCCCATTTTCTATTCTAGACCTATCCTTTAATGTACAAACTTGGAATCCGTGGGCAGAAAAATTCAGAAAAGGTATTTGTTTCTTCTTCTTTAAGTACCAGACCACAATATAATACTGAGTTCCAATACATGAAACACATTTCTGTATATGTATTTGTTCACAGATTCATTTAGGTAAAATAGTTCCCTCATGTGAATTACTATGAAACTCCTCACCCTTCACATGTCAGTTAGCCAATGGCAGAGAAGCATGCTCAAAGATCCTGACAAGGTCTCTTATGCATCCTAAGAGCTGTTTTCATAGCATTTGGAGAAATTCCCACAACCCATTAATAAATTTAAACATTATATCTGTGTATTTATTGTAGGAAATAGTGGATCAAACCAAGGGTCTGGTTGCCTTACCCACACACCCCTGGTAAAGCTAGCAGGATTTGGGCCCTACTGAGAAACTGTTATATGAACAATCATAGAGTGGAGACTCTTAAAGGTATCATAACAGTTACTGTACATGAAAATGTCATTTTGATCGAACGTAGCTTTTATTGCTGATTGTTCATATTTGAAACAGGTGAGTCTCATCGAAGATGGGCAGAATGCTGCTGTTGAGCTACACCATTCTCTGGTGTAAATTTACACCAATTGAAGTTCTGTCTCATGCTTTTATATTTAGAGATGGGCCCAAACCAGACCTCTGTCTCTTACTCCCCCACCCTCTGAACTTTGGTGGTTCAGAAAAAATGGAGTCTGGTGCCAAACTAACTGTTATGTTTTGTAAAAACAAAACCCAACCAAATTTTTATAGAACCAAATGCAAAATCCAGCCTCCCTCCACCTATCTGTTGTTATCATGAGTTATGTCTTGCTCCTAACATGTTTCCAGGTAAGTTACCTACCATTACACGTGGTGTTCTGGATTGTTTTACAGGTTATAAGGGGGGGGGGAGGAAATGACTTTTAGTATTTCATAATGTATCCATCAGAACAATTTACAGTATCATTAATTTTTTTTTTTTTCAGATAAATTTCAGGTTCATGCCAGACAATTTCCGGGCTGCAACTGTCTCCGAGAAACAACATACAGAGAAGACATCTGCAGCACGACAACATATTGCAGTACCAATACTGAGTGATTCACTAGTTGCAAGCAAATACACAACATTTATAGCAGACCAGTTGCCCTCTAATGGTAGTCAATTGCAGGTACATTTCCTAAATAAACTATTTGTTTTCACATAACCAAAAAAGTTCCCATATGGTTCCTTTAAAAATTGCCAAGCTCAAAACATATAGAGAGTGTGTTGTAACTAAGGGTTGTAGAAAAGGGTGAAAAAATGTCAATGACATTCATGAAACATTGCACTAATTTTGTCTTGACCATTTTGCAACATAGAAATTTTGCTTTTTATTCAACTGTTGCAAGATAACCAGTTTACAGTCAAAATATGCAAAAATGCATATGCAAATTTTTGTAGTTTAATACCAAAAGATTTTGACTCAAAAATAGTATGTTTGAGGAAAGATGTACTTATTCCCCACTTGAAAAATAGAATTGTGAATTTCATTTTGAATATTTCATACAGTCCCAACTGTATCAGAAGGTGCATTGGGTTAGAGGGAAATGCTAATGAAATACTTTTGATACCAGCTTTGCTTTACAAAATAGGATGCAGTTGACTCACACACAGTCCTATAGCATTAAGTGTTCATTATAAAATGGTCCCACCCCTGTACTCACAGAAGTCAATGGGAGTGTTTTGCCAGTATTTTAGGCATTTGTAAATACAGCAATCCCATGCACATGAGTAATCCATTGAGGGCAATGAGGTCTGGGCTTTAAATAGGATCAGGGTCAAGCTCTATGGTTTTGCTTAGTGACAAGCAAACCTCTGAAGGTCTGGAGACTTGGTTCACAAAAACATAAAGAGTTCTACATGTTAACGGGAATGGTCTGCAATCTCCTTTACTTGTAATTCTTTAGCAGACACTGACTCTGCACCCTGCCAACAGAAGAGACTTCCTTATTGCAGGGCTGTAGGAAAGATAATTGGGAGTGACCAACATCTTAAACTTCCCTCATGACCTTCTCTCAGCTCCTTCCTTTCCCTGACTGGTAGGTAGATGAAAGGAGATGGGTGGGATCCTTAAACCATACTTTTTTCATCTTAAAAAGGTCCAATGTTGGTTCAGTTCAATGTAGAGTAAAAAGCTTTAGGTCAGTTCTGATATTCAATCATTCCTCCCACTCCCACTTCACACCCTTGGGTCCCACACTTACATGAGGTTTGATCCTCCAGTTTTGTCATTGTCTTCATTGGTTGTAGGATCATCCCCTCAATGCACACATTGATGCCCACAGCTGGTTTTGGGAAGGTATTGCTGGTGCCATCAAATGAAATGGGACTCCTGCTTAACTCAGCAAGGAAGCAGAGCTGTATCACCATCATACTGGATAGATATGGTGATCCTGAAATGATAAGGCACAGTTCACTACCCAGGAAGATACCTAGTCAAGTATTTTAATCTCCTCTCTTCCCAACCTGCCTGTTGAGCATTTCTTCCAAAGCTATTATTGCTAGCACAGTATTTATCTTCTAGGATAACTGATAATTACTGCTGACAATGTTTGCAAATACAGGTACCTAATGTTAGTCAATATTTAGGCACCTAAGCTGAGATTTCCAAAGGAGCCTAGATGAGTCAGAGATCCAACTCCTATCAAGTCTCAGTAGGATTTAGGTGTCTAACTCCATTGGAAATCACAGCCCCTCCCCCCCCCCCCAAAAATGGGTTGATTGTCAAACTTGCTGAGCACCCATAAATCCACTGATGTCACAGGGAGTCCCACTAATCTATACACTGATACATTTCATCCTATGTATTAACAAGTGAAAATAGCATATTAAATATTGACTTGGAAATAGAGTTATAAAATGAAGTCTTTATTATACTGTTGAATAAACATGCATTTTTCTTTGGAAGGTTCGAGATACTTCTTCTGAATCTTCAAAGAAGAAAAACACAGAGTCTGAGCAGTATATGAACAGCAATGATGATTTACTCTCAATTCAGAGCAGCAGTGACAGGGAGGAGCAGGCATTGATGATGGATGATGAAGACAAAGATGAGCATAGGAACGCTAACAGTCAGGAAAGAAACAGCAGTGAGCATCAAGTGAAAAGTAGTTTAGGGCATATTAACTTCCTTGCTCAGAACATGGGTGTAACGCTGGCTTCTGACAATCAGGAGAGTGTCTTTGAGAGAAGCAGCAGCCATCAATCTAATCGTGAGCATCAGTTCAAGAATGATGTTAAGAAAAGCAATATGGCTAGCGACGATCAGGATGATCAGGAAAACCCAGGGCAGGGTCTCACTGTTGGTCAGGAACAGGACACATGGAAATACAGTAAAAATCCTGTTGTATTATTTGAAAACAACAGTGAAGATGATGAAGAAGAGGAGGAGGAAGAAAAGGAGGAGGAGACAGAGGAATGGGATGAAACTGGCTACAGAAACAGGAGGCAAAAAACCCATGTGAAAATTCAAGAGGATCTCTACAGGAGTGAGCAGAGTGAAGATAGCAGCCAATCGGATGAAATGCTGAGAGATGCCAATCAGCCTCTCCAGATAATTAAGAGGCAGGATGAGGAATTGGAAGAGGCTGACCAAAAAGAAGAAGATGAGGAGGAGGAGAATAATACCCCAGCACAGTCACATAAAGGAGAAGAGGTGACTATCTCACCAAAAAGTACTGAACAAGATCAGAATGCTGAGTGGCAAAGCCAGGAGGATGAAGATAGGTTCCAAGACAATACCCAGAGCCTTAGTGACCACGAGGAAGTGGTGAAAAGACAGAATCTAAAAAAAGCTGCTGCATATATGGAGGCCAGCAATGTTGAGGACAACAGTCATGAAAACAATGATGATGATTCTAATAATGATGCTGACAGCGAAGAAGATGATTTCAACAAAAGCCAAAAGGAAGCAGCCTACCACAAGGGTGAACAAATTCAAAGTAATGATCACAGAAGCATCAGTTCTAAGGAGCAGGGGGAAGGAAAGGATGAAGATGAAAGTGTGGTGACGAATGAGACAGAGGATGACCAACATGTCAACATTAAACACCTCATTCACTTTGAACAGGACTATTATAGTCATGAGCCAGCCATTTCTGACCATGAGGAACATGAGAAAATAACCAGCCTTGTGCAAAGGAGTGTGAACACAATGGAACCTGAAGATAATGTAAGTGTCTTAAAAAATATGGGTGATAAAAAAGTAAAGCTGTAGCCAAACTTAAGTCTAAGAGAGTTCATAAATTACATAAACAGGGTTCTTTATCCAAATCTTCCTTTTCACATCAATGGGATATATTTCATCCTAATTTATTCATCACACCAAGCAATCTTCAATTTGACTATTTACTTCAATGATCTGATTGGACTAGTAGTACCAGAACACTATAAATTTGTGTATTTCCAGTGTTTTTTGAGAGTCAGGTCTTCACTGTGAACACAGATAGTGAATTTCAATCAGGATACCAATCTAACACCCTTCTGTAAAATGTCTGCTCTGTGAGTGAGAATTAAATCAATGTCCTAAAAAATAAACCACTGCTGTTTCCTACATGTAAACGTGGCTCAGAGAGATAATGATTCTAAAAGGCATCTGCTGTCCTTCTCTAATTGCTCTGTGAATGCTTTGCAGTTTTTGTTGTTTTTTACAATGTATTTTAAGATTAGACTGTCCTCATATTATAGGTAACAATCCTTCATTTTCCCTGGTGTCTGCAGCATAAGAGCATAGCTGATCCACTTCAAGTTTTTATTATTGGTTAATTCTTGATACATTTGTATTAATCTATAAAGGAAGATATAGTCTAAGCACAAGCAAATATTATACAATAGTTGCACAGATTTACTTTTCATTTTTAAGTATTATACTTGTATGTAAATTAGATATAGCCCCTCAGCTCCTGACAAGTTGCATTAGGGCCCTTGGTGTCACAGAGGTTGGGCACCTCTGGTATAGACTCTTCGAGACAGATTTTTCACTGACTTATAGCTAGTGGAGTACCATTGACTTTGTGTGTTTATGCCAGGTGTAAATCAGAACAGAATTTGGCCTCAGTAATGTGCATGCATAGGGACTTAGGTCCCAATTCAGCCATCCATCTCTACTAAGCAAAGCAGTTAAGTATGTATTTAAGTGTTTTGTTGATAGGTTGGACTTAAGCACATGCCTAAACACTTTGCTGAACTGGGGCTTTAGTGTTTTTATACCGTATCTTTTTCTGAAAACAGGACTACCTCCTACTATGGGGGTATTGTCCTTTCATATACACCTCTACCTCGATATAACGCTGTCCTCAGGAGCCAAAAAATCTTACCGTGTTATAGGTGAAACCGCGTTATATTGAACTTGCTTTGATCCGCCGGGGTGCACAGCCCCGCCCCCCCGGAGCACTGCTTTACCGCGTTATATCCAAATTCGTGTTATATCGGGTCGCATTATATCGAGGTAGCGGTGTATTTAGGAAAGAGGAAATATTGATTGTATTTTTTTCAGCACTGGACCAGATTTTGCCTTACATCAAGTCAATGAAGTCGCACATTTGTAGCTGGGGCAAATGTTGGATGAATGTGTTTTCCCTTCAAGAGATCTATTATAACTTCTACTTTTGTTTTGATTGTAAAGGTTAAGATGACAGGCAGTTCATATAATGAGGATGGAAGTTCCAGTGATAGCCGTATGAAGGTTCTTCTCAGTGAGTAATCTATCTGCAAAGCAATTAGAATACTACTAGCACTATCAAGCTGTGGAATTTGCTGTTGTGGGTTTTTTTCTGCTTTATTCATGATGTGATTTCACATGACTGAATTTTGCTTGCACTTGATCCTGTATATTACAGAGTTGTGCACAAGGAAGAATCTGTTCTGCATGCCCTTAGATTTATTTATTTAAGTGTTGAAAGAATTGTAAAAACAGTAAAAAAAAAAAAAAAAAAGTTGCAGACAGAACCCTTGCTTTTTGCGACATCTGTATAAAAGTTGGAGTTATTTTCCACTGAAACATATCACCTTGGGGGAGGATGTGATCTTAGTTTGATTTAAATCATGAAATGGCAAAATGATTTGGATTCAACAAGAACAGATATGATTTCACCATAAACAAATACTGAAACTGAGTCTAAACTTTTTTTGTTTCTTTCTTTTCACATTTTTCCACTGCTTGACCTGGGCTGGGAAGCAGAAATATAAAACTACTGAGAAAGGGTTTGGGTTTTTTTGGGGGGGGGTGGGATTAGTGGGGAATGACAGGAGGAGATACTTCCAGTCCAACTGCAACCAGTAAGTACTAAAAATCTTGTTCTAATGAGATTTCTTGATTAAAGAGATTCAACTGTGTTTTGATAAACTTTCGATAAGCACTCAAATATTTGGGTGCTTATCAGAACTGAGCTTTGGTATATTTTGAAATTTGCCCAACTCTGATTTAAATACGGTTGTCAGTTACATTTGGCTCAAATACTCAGGTCAGCCCTAATGTCCTTTTGTTCTAATAGGCTGGTCTGATATTTTTCTAGATCCTTGTAGGAACTTCCACTGTAAAAGAGGCAAGGTCTGCCAAGCAGATGAACAAGAAAAACTTAGTTGTGTTTGCCAAGATCCGGCTGCTTGCCCTCCAACTAAAGATCATGAGCATGTAAGTATTCCATGGAGTACACAGGCACAGAAAGAACTCACTGCAGCACTTGCCTGATACCCCATTCCTCTGACATTAATTAGTGCCATTCTAGGGAGCTTGTGAATGGTTCCCAATTATTTTAATAATCATATACCCAAAGGGCAGAATTCACCCAAAATATTCTTGATAGCATTATAGAACTATCAATACACTACTTGAATAAAAAATAAATTACAATTGCTCAGCAATAACTCTACAGCTACTCCAAGAATAAAATTAAAAGTTACATTTGCCTCTGTGAGGTTTTAGCATGTGCAAACACATACACAGAGTTATGTATTTTGGACACTATTTAGTAATGTTTCCAACGGAGTTGCTATGGGGTTCCTACATGGGTGCCTAAAGTTAGGCACCCAAATCCATATTTAGATGCCTAAATAAAAGGGATGGTTTTCAGAAGTTCTCAGCACCCATTTCCTTTGAGCACTCTCACATCAATGGCCATGTGTTTTATTTGCTGGTCATTAATGTTATACATTAATGTTCATATGATCTGACAGTGTTATTGACGAGATTTTTTTTTTTGCTATCTAGGTTTGTGGCACTGATAATAAAACCTACGATGGCACATGTCAGCTCTTTGGTACTAAGTGTAAACTTGAAGGGACAAAAATGGGACACCAGCTGCACTTGGACTATATGGGAGCCTGCAAATGTAAGGCTGTATTTATTTATAAGTACATAATTTACCTATATAAACAGGGCCCATCATCTTAGTATCTAGACACTGGACATAGGCTCTTGTCCCACACCCTTCTTTTGTATCAGTGACCAGTTAGAAATAAGCTCAGAACCCTAGACAGGTCCATTTTCTATAATAAGCTGCACAAAAGCCCTGGCTACCAGGGCCGGTGCAACCTATTAGGCGACCTAGGCGGTTGCTTAGGGCACTAGGATTTGGGGGGTGGCATTTTCTTCGGCAGTGACCGCGGCAGCCGGATCTTTGGCCGCCCCAGTCGCTGCCGGCATTTAGGCGGAGGGAGCTGGGGCGGGGAGGCCCGTCTGCAGCAAGTAAGGGGGGGGGGACACACGCAGGGGAACTCCCCGCCCCAGCTCACCTCTGCTCCGCCTCCTCCCCTGAGCATGCCGCCCCGCTCTGCTTCTCTCCCTCCCAGGCTTGCAGCGCCAAACAGCTGATTGGCGCCGCAAGCCTGGGAGGCGGGAGAAGTGGAGCAGCAACGGCATGCTTGGGGAGGAGGCGGAGCCGAGGTGAGCTGGGGTGGGGAGGGGAGCTGCCACGGGGGATGCCTCAGGGCAGGAGGAGTGGGGAGCTGCCGCAGGGCTCGGGGAGGGGGCGGAGCAGAGGTGAGCTGGGGTGGGGAGCTGCCGCACGGCTCCCCAGGCTGGGGGGGAGGGTGGGGAGCTGCCACGGGAGGGGTGCCTCGGGCGGGGGGGGAGCTGCCGCAGGGCTCGGGGAGGAGGGTGGACGCAAGGTGGAAGTTTCGCCTAGGGCGCAAAACATCCTTGCACCGGCCTTGTTGGCTACCTTTGTGGTTCAAGCACTTTTCTACCTGCAATATGCCTTGGGCCCTCCTCCATCCCAGTTACCATCTCTGGCTCTCTTTCTGTCTATCTAAGGTGCTTACATGGCCTTCATTACTATAATATCTGAGCACCTCACAGTCATTAATGTATTTATCCTCACAACTACCCCTGTGTGGTAGAGAAGAATTATCATTCCCATTTTACAGATGGGAACCTAAGGCACAAAGAGACTAAGGACTAGATTCACAAAGGAACGCAGGCATGGGCAGGCTGAACATCACCCCGCCAATCTTTTAAGTGCCTAGAAAAGCACTGGATTCACAAAGCCTAAATCAGGCACCTAAGCTCCCTATACAATGAATGGAGAGAGATTGGTGCCTTAGAATGGGATTCATAAAAGCCAGAACACTAGTCAACTCCATGCCTAAGCTAGCCAATGGGAGATGCCAAGTCAAAGGAAGTTTGCTAAGCTCCGTCCCTCTCTCAGAGATAGGCATCCAAATTTGGGCTTCAGGGAGGTGCCTCCATCTGCTTGGGATTCTCAGCTGTAAACTGTCTCTTGGTGCGAGGCATCTATGCTGCTTTAGTGAGGGGGAAGCCCCCCCTCTTAGCTTGTAGCCTGGGATTAGGATACTCACCAAGGGGTGGGCAACTACTGGTGTATGCTCCCCATCCATCAGAGGGGGAGAAGGAATTTTATCTGGGATCTGCCACCGCTCAGGTGAGTGCCCCAGCCACTGGGCTCTGGGATACTCTGATGGGGGGCGCCCTCCATCTCTCCTGTGGAAGCTGTTCCAGTTTGGAGCAGGGGGACTGGATCCTGGATCTCCCATGTGAGGGCTCTAACCACCAGGGTACACAGTCATTCCCATTGCTATTTTTAGCCATTGCTAATTTAGCTAGATTAAAGCTAGTGCCGGTATGCCTACCCAAGCTGCAATCACACCATCAACTGCAGTGTAGACATACCCTATGACCCCAATCATGTAAACACTATGTATATGCTCAATTTTAGACATAGGAGTAGTTCTCTGAATAGGTCCTATGAAGTCAATGGGATTTCTCATATGCTTAAAATTAAGAATATGTTTAAGCATTTGCAGAATTAGGGCCAAAGACAGTAAGGGGCAAATTTTTGTATTGTAAAAATACTTATTGGTGCAATTCTGTGCTCATAATTATTTCTGATGGCAGTTTAATTCACACAGACAACTAAGCTACTGTCTTACATAGATAATCCAGGAATTGGGCATCCAAGTAACCTAAAGTGTGATTGTAAATAGCTGCAGCACAAAATTACAATGGCATTCCCAATTTTACATCACAAAAACAGATGCCAATTTAAGGTTGAGCTGAAAATTTGGTTCATAAGACTCCGATTTTGCTTGGAGATGCTTGAATCTGGGGACTTAATGCACCTCTTGATAATGCGACTAGAATCCTTTGTGGTTTGAAACAGACATTCCTCCTTGCACTGACTATGAAGTGGATCAGTTCCCTCTCCGGATGAGAGACTGGCTCAAGAACATCCTCATGCAGCTCTATGAGCGTGATCTGGACAGGTCTGGATTTCTATCTGACAAACAGAGGAGTAAAGTGAGTAATTAGTATCAAATAAAACACAGCTGCAGCCATGTCACTTGAGCTGGGCAAATCATGTGTGACACGTAATTTACTTAATAAACATTGCCCCTTTTTTCTGATAGCGAAATGTCTGCGAACAGTTTGGGATTTTTTGTGAATAATTCTTAGTCTGTGGATTGGTTGTGCGAAGTTCTTTGTAACTATATGAAATTTAGAATGTGAGCTGTATGTTTTCATTAGATACCCAGGTTACATGATACATTTCTCTTCCCCAGCTAAATAACTGTAACTCTTCTAAGCTGATTTTTGGTGCAAATTCTCACTTTTACAAGTTCAAAATCTGCTTTCCATGAATAATCCCCAATATTTGCATCAATTTGCTCTTTCCAAAGAAATGCCTGCCATGATACTCAGAGAAAGTGAACACAAAAGAGTGGGCAAACACAATCAATGCAAAAGTTAATTTAAAATTGGATTGAATAATCATGGGAAATTGTTTGCGGAACTCATTCAGATCTATACACTATGGGGGGAGGGATAGCTCAGTGGTTTGAGCATTGGCCTGCTAAACCCAAGGTTGTGAGTTCAGTCCTTGAGGGGGCCACTTAGGGATCTGGGGCAAAATCAGTACTTGGTCCTGCTAGTGAAGGTAGGGAGCTGGACTCGATGACCTTTCAGGGTCCCTTCCAGTTCTATGAGATAGGTAATCTACAATTAAACAAAACCAGTACTCATTAATGATATGTTTGAGAGCTATGAAACTGCAAGATGTGGTTGACATTCATTGTTCGTTAGAGAGGGAGAGAGCGATTTCAACTATCCTGTATAATTGCATTACTATTATTCTGGCATTGTCATATCACTGGAGGTTACAGAGGATTAGTATGGGGTAAGGATGTTATCCCAGTGGGTCTGTTCCAGTTCTATTAATAATATCTTTGCACCATCTTCTGTCAGGTCTTATGCGACAAGAGTTGGTGGCCAGAGTCTAGTTCCTCATGGATAGGGGTGATCATCATTAGAAGTGCCACCATAATTGGCAATCTTGCTGGCAGGCTCAACAGAGAAGCCAAGGACTGAGCTGGCGTGAACACTGAGCTACTTTCTAAGTGTTTGCTCCTGCAAGATGCTGAACATCTCTTGCAAGGTGCTGCTGAGCAAATGGGAGATACTCCGCACCTTGTAGGATTCAGCTCTAAAACCATGGAGACGGTGGCCAGATTCTCAAACACGCTACTGCCACTTGGTGTTGCTCAGAAGGTGCAAAGTGGACAGACTCTGGCCTTAGCTAGTCAATGGAGGATTCCTGTTGCATAGGGGATACAACTTAATTGGCATACAACTGACAGGACTGGCAGAGCCCTCTCCTGTGCCAGCTTCCCCTTTCCCCAGCATAGTGGATTTGTCATGAGAGGAAAGTGAGTAGTCGGGTTTTAGCATTGCAGAGCGCTGCTATGCCTATTCACCACTAAGTTACAGATCTTATACAGGTGAGATAAGTTAGATCAAGCCCCCAGTTGGGGCAGACTAGTGCAGGATTGAGGAGGCACAACCTGGTCCTTTCTCGCTCTTCCCCCTCCACCCACCTAGCACAGACAGACAGACTGTAAAGCTGCCATAAATGAGTGGTCAAAGATGCTCTAGTACAGGGGAATCTTATGCCAGAGACTGAACCAACACCCAGCAGTCCCAGCATCAGGGTGGTAGTAAAGTGACATACAGCCACTTTACTTCCCACCAACCCCTGTGTCCTGCATTGAGTACACATCAGAGCTAGACCTGAAGATCAGGTGCTAGGATTTCAAGTTCAGCTCAGATAAGTATCCAAAGCTTATCTGAAATACACATATTGCTTAGGTCTGAAGAAATGTGCTGGTAAACATATAAGGACAGACTGTTTAGTGCAATTTCCAGCAGCTCAACTTCCAGCCACAAATACTGCAAAAACAACTTTCTCGTGATATTTCAATGAAGATACAGGGGGTGTGGTGTGTGTGAATGAGGATGTGTGAACGTTATTCAGACTAGTCCTTCTGTCACTAAACAACAATCCACTCCTTTATTGGTGTAGGTCAAGAAAATCTACCAGAATGAAAAACGTCTGATGGCTGGAGATCATCCAGTTGACCTTCTGTTACATGACTTTGAGAAAAACTATCATATGTATGTGTACCCAGTGCACTGGCAGTTTAGCCAGCTTGATCGGCACCCTGGCGACAGGTAGAAACTGTTTCTATGCTCAGTTCTGATTCATTTTTTAGATCATGATTGTTCTACTTTACTATGTCTTTCAAAAAGTGCAACTATTCTTAATGGCATAAATACTGGGCCAGATCCTCTGCTAGTGTAAATTGGCCTCTCTATATTAACTTCTGTGGAGCTTGTAAATGGGATCCTTCACCTCTCAGACTTCCTCTGTATGATACTTATCTGGTTTTACAAGGACATGGGATTTAGCTGCAAATACCTGCTATCCACACAAATTTCATAATATATATATATAGCACCTTTAATTATAGGATTTCACAGAAAATATTCAGGGCCTAATCCTGGAAAAAAAGCACCAAACTCACCTGGGTTGGGTGTTAGTGAGACCGTGAGAACAAAGGAGTAATCCATAGTGGTTAGTCACCACTGATGTATTATTGGCTTATTTGTAGTTTCAAAGCTTATATGAACAGAATTATCACAATATTAAAGATATACAAAATCCTTAAGATAGTTAATATTGGACATGTTTCTTATTATCTCCTTGTAACCTTGACATTCTTCACTGACCCTGATTTCTTACCCCCAGAAACAGAGATCATATGCTACCTTTATTTCATTTCAGGTTATTGACGCACTCAGAGCTTGCTCCTTTGCGAGCTTCTCTAGTTCCCATGGAACACTGCATAACTCGTTTTTTCCAGGAGTGTGATGCTGACAGGAATAAGCATGTCTCTTTGAAGGAGTGGTGCCACTGTTTTGGAATTAAAGAAGGTAAAGCCATGAGGTTGAGAGGCAGGTGGGTAGGGAGAATTGCTTCCTTCCAGACTAGGCAAAGAGTATCTCAGTTCATACACAGAAGGTAAGACACTCTGGCCTGAACATCAAGTTAGCAATGTTCTGAGGTGAATTAAATGGCGTGCAGGGATGACAGAATCTCAGAAGGTACAGCATTCTGGGTTGGTTCCAAAATCATGCTTAAGTTTTACATTAGGAGTAATTTCCAACTTATTTTGCAGTGGGTGAAATATCTAATCACATACACAGCAACCTAGCTTGAGCCATGCATGCAAGATCAGAGCAGGAGCTCTATAGGTCTATATATAGATTATATGTCAAAATCTTATTGATTTCCAGTTTGTACCTATATAAACAAGAGAATTTGGCCTTTAATGGTGCTGTTCAACCCCGTGCCCCACTGCTTCTGAGCCCTCTAAAACTTTAGAAAGGAAGTGCTGACTAGCTCATAAACCATTCATGATACAGTCATGGGTCTTTCATATTAAAGGTTCAATCATGATGGTAACATTTTTTTCCTTCTTCTCTATTTCACAGAAGACACGGATGAAAACCTCCTGTTCTAAACCTAGCAGGATAGAGTTCCAGCATCCTGTCTGCATACCAGTCAAATCTGTGAAGCTATTGTATTTCCAAGATACTGATAGATTAACACTTTTGAACAGAGAGCTTACATAAAGATTTTTGTAGATTGACAGGGTTACTCCAAAAGAAAACAAAAAAATAAAAATTCTAAATCAATTAACAGTAGCAGAATCTAAGAACTTCTCGCGTGACATATCTAAACATTTGTTTCCTGCCTGGAGTTTAATAATCCATAATATCACAATAGAAAGAATTGTGCACATGATAGAATTGTTCAGAATACTGTTCTTCACGTCGACACATATAGTGTGGATTGTGTTGTATACTGCAGAAAACTAGAAATAGGACAACTTTATTTTATAGTCAGTGTACTGTATTGCTAGTTTCTTAATATTCTAATAAAGAAAGCATGAAATAAAAGTGTATTTGGATTCATTATTTTTTAAAAACCTTGTTTAAAAGAATAGGCATCAGCACAAATGTTTAATGTACGTATTATTTTAAACTAATCATGAGGTGAGAAGACAAAATATAGCATGCATGATGTTTCAAGTGACCTCTTTAAAAGCGTCGTCATCATCACTTTAACTTCCATCCTTAGAAGTTCAGCACCCCCATAGGTGACCTGCCAGTTTGTGTCTGTACTGTACATTAACTCGTGATATATATTTCTTTGACCAAGGTTAATAAAGTAGCAACCCTTACAGGGTTTTTTATCCTCCCTCATAAATTTAATAACTATAAAAGCCATATATATAGTCCTGCCTATAAAACAAAAACACAACAAAGTATGGGGGTAATTCCTCTGTTTTGCCTGCAACCAGCAAAAATATTTATAAAAATAAATTAAGAAATAATCTGCCACCCCAAAAGGGGTAAAAAAAAAAAAAAATGTTCTTTTTGTCTTTCAAAACTTCAAAAAAGCTGGTACCAGCTAAAAAGCAACCCAAAATACCATAAATCTACGTCGCAACAAAAATTGTGTTTTGTGTTTTATGTTTTGTCTTGTGTTTGTCTTATTTCTAGCATTGTTATATATTATATTACAAAAAAAACCTACTGCATTAAGCAAAAAAAATTAATAAGCATTTTAACTATATTTACAAAAAACAATATTGCAAAAAGGCAAAAATCAAAAATGCCAATCTCTTAACAAAAAACCATCCTCATGTAGCAAACACCATATTAAAAAAAATTGGTTTTAAAGCAAAAATTATAAATACTATAAACCTAAAGGTAATTAAAAATAAATTAAGTTCCTTGTCACAACTGCAAAATAGTCTCATACACAAGCAGGCAAATACTACTATAAACTTAATACAAATAAATCTAAAAAAACCTAAAAGCAACATAAAATATGTGGCAGTGGCTAAACACCACCTCCTAGCTGCTATATAAACAAAAAATAAAATTAAAAAATAAAACTGCCTTAGCCATAAAATATACTAAAATGCAAATTCTTAATTTAGCATCACTTAAACACAAAATATTTTGGGTAATATCTAAAAATGTTCCGGTATTAACGCATCTTTTAAAACAATAAAAACAATCCTTATTTAACACCTACAAATATAAATAAATGCAGTATGTTTCCAGCATAATTAAGCCTAATTTATTATTAGGTAAAATTATTATTAAAAATTACTCACCAACACTCTATAAAAAGAAAAATATAAAAAGTAGGCCCGCTCCCAAAATTAACCATAAAATCCTTTTGGCTACCCAGGGTTATAAATCAATAAACTAAAAAAAAAATTTAATACCCCAAAATGTACAAAATAAAGCCCTCAAAAATGGGTGTGTTTGTCCCTATCTGTCACCACAAAACACCTCATTAAAAACACGTGTAAAACAAACTAAAAAATATAACGCGTGTTTTATACGAACAATGTATGTGTGTTACATCCTAAAAAAGAGTATTAAAAAAAAAATACAAATATCAGCCAATTCCCAATAAATAAATGTAAATGTAATGCCCATGTATTATATTCTAGCAATCACACGTACTATTTACAAAAAATAAAAAAAGCACAAAGCACTATAACTGCTGCCCTGGTTAATTTCTCTGTTACCCTTAGCCTAAATTAGCACAATCTAACTAATCACTTGTTATCAAAAACAAAAATAACTCAATTTTTACAACAAACACACAAAAAAATATTAAAAAGCGTGTCATTCAAATATTACATGCAAATAAAAACATGCTAAAAATTGCTAAATCTAAAAGAAACCTAACAGCCTATCACTGGTACGTTTTTACAGGCTGGTCCCCAACCTTTAAAAGCATATTGTCTATTATGTTTCACCCCATTACTAACTGTGTTAATATTGTCCTGTGTTTGCTTGCTAAAAATGTGTTGTATGTGCTATTAAACAAAAAAAAGTTTGTTAAATTACAACCACAAGCTCAAATTGTCTCTCAATACATTGCTATAAAATAATTGTATAAAATATGACCCACTCAAAAACTGTTATTGAGGGTCAAAAGGGGGACATATAGTAATAAAATAATGTTTGTATTTTGTATAATTTATAATAAAATAATAATGTAGCCTGTATTAAATGTATTGGTGTATAATTTAATCATATCCTGCCAGCCACCCTTTTTAAATAGCAAAAAGGAATGGCCTAATGGGCCATTTGGTAAAAATGCATCAGCCGGAATCTGTGTCTGGGCTGATTCAAGGCAGTAACAAACGTTTTAAGGTCACTATTTTATTGTAGGTTTAGCATTTTAAAATAAATAAAAAGATGCCATAATTGTTTTCTTGTGCAATGCAACAATGTTCCTGTTTAAAATGTTCTGTGTAAATTAATTCTGTTTTATATATACATAAAAAAAATATGCGTAAAAAAAAAAAAAAGTATAAAAGCTATCGCTAAGCCAAATATACAAAAAAACCCAAAAACAAATGCAAGGGCACCAGAAGGCTGCAACACACCCCTACCAAAATGTCAAAAAAAGGCAAATTAACAACTCTAAAAATAAAACAAGCACCTATCAATAAAAAAAAAAAATCTGCAATAAAAAATAAAAACCATTAAAAAAAACAAGCACACGTCAAACAATAATTAATTACAGCATAACGGTGCAAAACTCATTGGTCCCAATAAAAAAAAAATCACTATATAAACAGGGTGCCTTGCCATAAAACTTTGGGTTCGTCCTGCCAAGACTTCCTCAAAGCATCGTGTCACAACCAACAGAACCCGGCTCCTCCCTACCCGTGATCAACCTAGCTGGCCACTAAATTGATCCGGACTCTAAACTGGTCACTATAACATCGACTGGCGGAACAGTGGGGCGGGGAGGCGGAGTGTAATTAAATACATATGCTAATTGTTGTATCTTCAATAAATGTGGCGTATTGCCTTTTCCCCTAAAAAAAATTCCCGTGTGCTTCTTATAAGCATATTACTTTTACACAGCACATTGCCTATGCTATTCCCATGAAGGAGGATCCCTTCCATGGGACTCTTAGCTTGAAATCTCTTATGGAGGATATAATTTTCTGTCTGTATTTTTGTTTCTGTCTGACCACAGTACACCATTACTTGTCTGCTCTTTCCACTGCTATGAGTCACCTAACCAGCTTCAATGAATTAGAGGCATAGTTTGTTGACACTTTTATGAAATAATTATACATAAAGGATCTATCCTGCTCTCTATAGCAGCTAAATCCTCCTACCACCACCACTCCATCCCACACCAATCGCTATAACCCACATCTGGTGGAAGGGGGAGTTTTATAGAGGTTATGGGGAAGGAATCCTCCTGTAACCTTCCAGGTCACAAAGAGGTAGCACAAATAGCTTCATGGCCACTCTATAGCCCCAAAGGTGCAGAACAGAAAGAGGGCATTGTGACACAAAAATTGGGGGAGTGGTAAATAATGAAGAGGACAGGTCACTGATACAGAGTGAGCTGGATCGCTTGGTGAGCTGGGAGCAAGCAAACAATATGTGTTTTAATATGGCTAAATGTATACATCTAGGGACACAATATGTAGGTGATACTTACAGGAGGGAGGAGTCTATCCCAGGAAACTGAAAAAAGATTTGGGGGTTGTGGTGGATAATCAGCCGAACATGAGCTTCCAGTGTGACGCTGTAGCCAAAAGGGCTAATGCAATCCTTGGGTGCATAGAAAGAGGAATCCCGAGTAGGAATAGAAATGTTATTTTACTTCTGTATTTGGCACTGGTGCAACCACTGCTGGAACACTGTGTCCAGTTCTAGTATCCATAACTCAAGGGGAATGTTGAAAAATTGGAAAGTGTTCAGAGAAGAGCCACAAGAATGATTAAAGGGTTATAGTGATAGCCTCATGTAGCTCAATCTGTTAAGCTAAACAAAGAGAAGATTACGGGGTGACTTGATTACGATCTATAAGTAGCTACATGGGAAACAAATATTTGACAATGGGCTCAGAGAAAGGTATAACACGCGCCAATGGCTGGAAGCTGAAGCTAGACAAATTCAGACTGGAAATAAGGTGTACGTTTTTAACAGTGAAGGTAATTAACTTGTAAAAACTTGCAGGGCTGGAACCTGGGAGGTTCTGTGCTGCTGATGGCGCTGCATTGCCGCTGCAGGCTTAGGTTGGGCTCCCATGGGAGGACCCTGTGAGGCTGGGCTTGGCAGGAAGTACGGCCCAGCAGGACCTGAGTGGCACCCTCTCGCAGCCCACTGATTGGCTGGTACCGGTACTTAAATCAGGAAACCATGATAGGAAGCTGTGTGTGCCTGCCTGTTTCCGCTCCAGACCTTATATTTCGGCTTCTGACCCTAGTTTGTCCTCAGCTTTGCTCTTCGATTGCTATCTGTAACCTGGCGCCTGGCCCTGATCTCCTGGTAACCTAACCCTGACTCTCACTTTGCCCTCTGGCCTGACTTAGACTCTGACCTCCCAGTACCTGACTCCCAACTCCTCTCCAACCACTAGGTCTGAACACCCTTGTCCCGGTCATGACATAACCAACTTTACTGGATTGCCCATTTAGTACAAACCCCTTTGGGGTTACTGAAACCAGTGTATGATAGAACAGCCTTGAGGCTATTCTAAGTTCTCAATGGGACCAGCCCAGCACCTGATTATGCCACCTTTGCAGTTTCCCTTGGCTCATCCCCTGACCAAACTGCACTGGGAGCAGATGGACCAGTCTTGAGAGGATCTGGTCCCATGACTCCAAAATGAGTGGGATGAGATTGTGCTACAACACTTGACACCCTTTTTGATCCAAAACAACCAACCAACCGATAAATAAATATTAAAAACAAAACAAACTGAAAAAAAAAAATCGGCCTAAAGGGGGATAAAGTAAATTAATGAAATCTAAAAAAAGTCAAAAACAAAATTCTACCCTATGCAGAGATTTTAGCCCACGGGGGAGAAGAGCCAGAGACCCCATGAAGTCTACGGGGGACTACACTACTGTTATCTACTTTACATGGAAGACGCTCAGATATTTTGGTAATAGACAGCAGTTTAAAACTCAAAGATAGACAGACAGACAGACAGATTAAAGAGGTTTATCCACAGCACACTTGACTTTCAGATTGATTATCATCATTTTAACATTAATTCTTAACAAGCAGTGAGGTAAAAAATCCAACGTTTTGATCTGTACTGAGCCTACCAAGTCATCTTTAATAAAAACTTTCTAAAATGGCTTTGAATAATTACCACATTCCCCACTCTCAACTGTCTACTCAATTACAAGCTTCAAAATCACTTGCAGTCCATTAAGCTCTATGTCCTTCACAGGCATGTCTAGTCATTATAAATACAACTAGAAGTACATTTTTAAATAGATGGGATCTGATTCTGTTTCCACTCCACTTTTACACCAGTGTAACCCTTCTGACTTCAATATGGTAACTCCTAAGAGTTAGAATCAGGCCCCGATCTTTACACTATGCCTAATATCACAATAATAATTAATTTTAATTTTAATATATTCCAGCATATATTTCACTTCCTGTCCTATCAGAGTTAAGTATAAATTTTATTCCAGTTAATCAAAAACTGGAAAGAGAGAGTGGGATTTTCAAATTGTTCAGTATTGGCCTAACTCTGTTCCTATTGATGTCAATCGCCTCACTCCACTCCAATTGAAGTCAATGTGTGTTGGCCAGCGCTTAATTTGTGCCAGGGCTAAGCCCTGGAAACTCTGGGCTTGGCAGTTCATCGCCCCAGCACCTCTGGCCTTGCCGCAACAGTTATGAAAGTAAATAATTGCTTGAGCCCCAACACCTCTTTCATTGCGATTAAGCACTGTGTCAGCTTGAGAGGGAAGCAAACTTACGCTAATGCTGAATGCTTTTGAAAATCCCACCCTGAGTGATAGTTCCCCCCCTCGGAATAGTTTTTGGTTGGTTCATTTATTATTTACTTACTTTCAACTAGTGAATTCAACCAATACACAATTTCTCTTCATTTATCAAGAAAGATACAAGTCGAAGCAAATGCTAAGGTTGTGAGGTTTTGTTTTGTTTTGAGTATATGTTCATTCACATGTAACCCTTCTGCCAGGTGAAGCCAGCAGCAACAAGGGCTGGGTTCAGTATCTAGGGATTCCTTTTCAACAATACAACACAAAACCGGCTCGAGCCCCCACCCAGTGACCTGGGACAATTACACACCACCTCCTGGGCGCCTCTAAGAGGCAATATTTCCCCTCTCCCAAGCACAGAGTCTGAGTGTAGCAAAAACTTTGAATAAAAGGAGGGAATTTACTCAGCATTAATTTGGGAAACCACCACAACCAGAACTCAAACACAAACCATGAGCAAAAGACCCACCGCCAAGTAAGTTGGGCAGTGTCCTTTTCCCCTCAAGGTCTTAAGTCCAGCAACCCAAAAGTCCATTTAACATGCCCGTCCCTTCTCTGCACCCCACTCACAGTTGCTGCCCTTGGCCAGTGCAGCCCCAGAGTTCAGAGGTTGATCTACTGTCAACTGTCCCAAACTAGGTCTACTGTCCCAAAGTAGGTCTAATACTTAGACCTAGGTATCAGTGATTTCAGCTCTGCAGTATGTAACAAGACTCTCAATTGATTCTAAATTAGCTTGTTTATTATACCATGGAGAGAGGAAGAGTCAAATGGTGCCTAGGACCCTTAAACAGGGCCCACACCACCAGGTACAAGTACTTGTCCCCACTCTCTCTCAACTCATTGGACTTTGGAACCCATATACCCTGCCTAGTGAGTGCTGTTCAGTTGAGGGTGAGTCCCTCCATTGGGGTATGCCAGGTAAGTTCTGCTGCCCTTGGTTCACACAAGGATAGCAACCCTTTATTATTCCTGCCCCAATAACAAGGAGACTGGGGATCCAACGAGATCAGCTTTTGAAGTCTTTTTCCACAGGTCAGAACAGCACCAGTACTGAGAACAACATAAAACATGCTGTGTATGCAATAACCTCTGCATTCATTCCCTTTGCCAGCCCATTAACATGCTCCAGTGCGAGTCTCTGGGATTACTGTACTCTTAGTTTAATTTCTTGTCAACTGCTAATTCTCCAACAGGTATTAAGAATTTGTGATTCATGGTGGACTGTGGTTTTCTGATTAAAGCCAAGGCATTAGAAACAGCATTTAAATAATTTGGGATGAGTTTAAATAATCATTAGACATTAATTTTACATATAGGATCTCAATGGGCATTAGATGGGAGAAGGGAAGGATGGTAATGTTAGAAAAAGCTTCAGAAGTAAAAAGAAGGAACAGAAATAATGAGAAACAAATTGCAGAAAATCTCAATGAAAATTAAGCATTTTTTCCCGAAATATAGATGATGCAATAGAGAAAGAATGACCCGCTTCTGGTGAACAAGGTGAGGAGGTTCAGAATCTCTGGATGAGGACTTAGCACGTTTACAGTAGCAAGGGAGACTGCCATCCCACAAATTAAATACGAGTATCCTGTAGTGAAGCCGACATGTCAGCAAGCTTACAAACAGGAGCTTTTACCTCATTAACTCAGCCAATGTTTTCAAAAGTGACTAGCAATTTTGAGTACATTAATTTATGCATTGAGATGCCTTAAAGGGGCCTGATTTTCAAAAAGTGCTAAGAACTCACCCTCTAAAAAATCAGGACTTAAGGGGGCTCAAGCTGGGCATCCAAAATCACTAGTCACTTTTGAAAACCTTGGCTCCTGTTTCTTGCTAGTTTCCAATTGTTCAGGGCAGGGATAAAACTGTGGCATTATTAGCCATACACATCACATCTCTGTCACTCTAAATGTAGTGAAAGAAAGATCTATGTAACATTAATCTACGAGTATGAAGTAAGCAAGAAAAGCAGCCAGTCCTTTTAGATTTGGGAGATATTCCAAAATGTTGGAAACTGGCAATTATCTATAACTCCAATATTCTGGATAGGAACCAATATAAACTAAGGAATCATAGGTCAGAGAGTTTAACTAGATTCAGGGTCATTTGTGGAGAAAAGTTAGAGAACATCTGCAACAACGCAATTTGATTAACTTACACACTGGAGTTCTTTGAACGTATTACGTCCACAATTATAACACTCATACCACTAGATGGCACTGCAGCTTCAAACAAGTCAACACTTCGTCAAGCTCTGCGGATCTTATAGGTGGATTAAATCCCCCTTTTCTCCATCATCCCATTCCCTGGTTCAAGCACAAGTCCTCTGGACTACTAGAGAATCTAGTTGATAGACATACACACACACAACTCAAATGAGAAACTAGGGCTCCACTTCTGTGAACACACAAGCACATGCCTAATTTTAACCATGTAAGAAGCTCCATTGACTTCATTAGGGATACACCCAGGAATAAAGCTGGGTACATGTTTAAGTGATTGCAGGATTGGACTCTGACTATGGCCATGTCTATATTAGGAAAAATGTGTGATGCTAACACATTAAAATTCTAGCATACACAAGGCAGTTGTAGTTCTAAAAGTGTGTTAGCAGCTCAAGGTAATTCCTAGGGAGAGAATCTAGAATTTACCTCAACCACCTAACAGGTGTTAAAACCACAACTGACTTGCCTACACTAGGATTTTAACATGTTAATTTACATTTGTTAACTAACATGTTAACAATATCCATGTTTTTCCCAGTGAGGCCAAGGTCCAAATGGGATAAAATAATGAACATATTAGACTGTACACACACACACACACACACACACACACACACACACAGTATCTGGGAACTGGGCTCCACCTCCAGTCTGAACATCTACACCGCAATTTCACAGCCCCTTAGCCTGAGCCCTGTGAACCCGAGTCAGCTGGCATGGGCCAGCCGGAGGTTTTTAATTGCAGCGTAGGCATCTACAAAGCGTTGTAGAAAGCATTAAGTAATGAATCCTCGGTACCCAGATAAGAGACTATTATTATTCCCTGCTTAGAGACAGGGAAAATTCGGCAATAAAGTTAAGTGACTTGCCCAAGGTCATAGAGCAAGTCAGTATCAGAATTCAGATTAGCAATCAGGAGGTTCCTGGCTTGCAGTCCTGCACTTAATTAAATGTTTACATGATGGTCTATTTTTAAGTCCTCTTTATTCCAAAGACACCTTATTTTAGATTAAATCTGACAATTTCCCTTTAAAAAACATATACAGTAACTTATTTGGTTTAATTTGTAGTTTCCGACATTCAATGGGGGTAAGTCCATGTTTTTGTATTTATAACTGTTATTGCTGTAAATTAAAAACAGTAAACATAGGTTGCACTTTGACTGGTTTTGTGGAGGATCATTTCTGGTGTTATTAAAATTAGTAAAGTAAGAAATATCCACAAAAGTTCTCACACTCCTGTTGCAAAGAAAGCTAACGGAGGAGATGTTAAGTATTTCAGCCCATTGTTGCCCTGTGGAGAAATCGACCCCATAAGGGAGTGGAAACTTCATGGGGCTCTTCTTCCATCGCCCTGCACTGGGCCATCATTTACACCAGTGCAAAGCTGCTGTTAAATCCTGCCAGTCTGATCTGGCAGCATTTTACACCCACTTTGCTCTGGTGTTCGGGATTGCACCAGGTGCAGAACAACAGAGAATTGGGGCCTCATGAATTTCAACTTACAAAATTTCTTAGATCAGATGGGGGTGGAGAGGTCAAAGACAGACAGACACACAAAAGTAGATGAGGGGTTCCACCTCCCAAACGCTGCATATTTTGGTTGATTTCCCAGAGGACACTTTCCATGGGGGCTGGGGAGCAGGAAGTAGAATTGGTAGGGCAAGGAGCACCACAAGCACTTTTGCAACACTAATTTCTTGTGGGAGTCCCTTTGGTTTGGTAGAGGTATTTTAGTTATGTTGGATCCATTACCCATATAGTCTTAATCCACCACTGCATGGAAGTATCTTAGACATTCAGATAACACACTGATAAGTGCAGTATAAAAAGAGAGAGAGAGAGAGAGAACTGTAAGATAGATGAAGGCAGAAGCAGGAGAAAGTATTCTTTCCCCCTTTTGCCCCCTACCCCACCGAACGTTTTCCCAGCTTTAGTGTAAAGGCTACAGACGCTTCATCTGCAATTAAAAACTTACTGTATTTCAAGTGATTTGCATAGATTTACCAAAAAAATCCTAAAAACAGCTACAAAAATCCTAAACATTAAAGTTGGCCTAATTTGTACATTAACTTTCAACAATACTATTAAATATTTGTAAAGCAGTATTAGCTAGAGGCCTGGTCAGGGCCTTATTGTGCTAGGCACTGTATCAAACACACAAAATGGAAAGATCCTGTCTAACCCAAAGAGTTTACAATCTAAGATCAAACATCCTGATCAAAGAGGAAGCTCAGCCTAACTGGAAAACTTCCGGGGAAAAACATGGCAAAAATATATACTAAAATCTACTTCAGCTAACAGAACGGTGCATTAATAAGTCTTAATTGAAACAATAAATAAATAATTTTGATTCAAGGGATTTTCTGTCACTTTCTTTGAGAGAAATAAACAGGCTGTCTGTGGAACTGGAGTTTTCCCCTCTCAGTTTAAGAATTGTACTTTCAGAGTCACTGGTGCCAGAACAAGGGAAGCCAGGGCCCCCCACTTTTTAACGTGAGCATAGTTTGGGGGGCAGAGTGGACATTGCTCCCTGTGACAGGGTGCGACTCACCACTGTGGCACCTCCAGCTGGCTGTCCTGGGGATTAGCTATGTACACCAGTGTGCCATCCTCTGGTGGCGTCTTGCCGCCGTCACTTCTGCTACAGGGACCCACATCACTCCCAGTACTGCCACGTCCTCTTCGTGACACAGCCCTCCGGCTGTGCTGCACTCTGTGCTCCTCCCTTCCAGGGGACCTGCAGCCCACTGTCCAGCCACTTCCTCAGTGGCGAGTGGGGGGGACCTGGGCCCACCCACTATTCTGGGTCCCAGCCCAGAGACCCTGTAGATGGCTACTGCTTGAGGCACTCCCTCCGACTCCTCTGTAGATCTCCCTGGGCCACTTCCCCATAGCCCCAGCACCCTCTTTACCCTTGCCTCAGGGCCTCAGCCTACAGAGCCCTGCAGCCCTCCAGGAGCTGCCTTTAGCTCCCCAGGTCTCTGCCTGCAGCACTGCTCTGTCCCAGGTGCTTACAGCCTTCAGCCTGCAAGGGAGCCAGTCCTCCTCCCTCCTCAAGCTCCACAGAGAGACTGAAGCAGCTCTGCTCCCCAGCCCTTTTTATATGGGCAAGCCCAGCTCTAGTTGGCTGCCTCCTGCACAGCCTCCCTAGGGCTCTATTAACCCATTACGGGCCAGTGTGTGGCAGATGCCCCATCACACACCCCCAAACTGCAAGTCTCAGGCAGGCACAGAGCAACGCTGGAAGGGGCTGTGCTTTGCAATGGAGGAGCTGATCACGGTGCTGCAGGTGCCAGACGGTGGCTGGTGGGAAGAGCAGAAGGAGGATGGGCTGTGCGGCTAGTTCCCGGCGAGCTACAGGCAGCCGCTGGAGGTAGGAGACTGGCTGGACCAGGTGACTAGAAGGTGCGGGGTGCTGTGTGGGTAGAGGGCGCAGGGCGCTAGGGCCACAAGGGAGTGCAGGGTTAGGGGAGAAGGGACATAGGAATCCACTTGGGCTTTGGCCCCCCCACTTCTACAAAGGTTCCAGCACCCTTGTTCAGAGTGGGTAAATCACATTGTCCTATTTATTGTTTGTTTTGTTGGTTAATGAATACTTTGTGAAATGTTTATAATTCTCTGGAAACAGCATGGATTTTGTTATTTGTAATGTTAATAACTCTGTTAAGGTTACTAAACAATACTACAGTACGTTCATATTTTATGTATGGAGCTGCTCCTCAACTATCTCCTATTGACATAAATAAGAGACCTGCTTTTGCTCGTGTGGTCATTAATTTACAATAGTTTACTTCACGGCTAGTGCTATGAGTTAACATACGCTCTATTTAATGTATTTAACGATAAAGAACAGTGGAAACAGCTGTTAATTCTCAACTGAGATTCTAATTCAGTTTTCTCATTCTGCAGATGACACTGGGAATTTAACGATGTCCTCCATGCACCTTATCTACTTCTAACTAGTCAGCAAGGTTATTTTTGTTTGAATTTATATTATTCTCTCACACATCTTTAATGTTACTGGTGCACTGAAAATACTGGAGATAAACAACAGTACACCTATACATGCCTCTAACATTCATCTGTATTCTTTGTCTAACCCCTTAACAGTAGATGATTCTACTCATCCAAACCATATGTTCCATGTCATTTTATGCTTTAATAAAGATTGAGCATTGACTGACCATTTTCTTTTCTGACTTCGAGTTTGTTTAAAGGACTGCTCTTAAAGATGAGCCAAACTTACACCTACTCAATAAGAAATGTACACCTAGATCTATTTATAAGCAATTTTTATTTGAAAGCTTAAATGACTGAGCCACAATTTGTGCCTTCCTCATTTTTGTTTTTTAAATCAAAACATTTTCACTTCCTTATTGTCCTTGATTTTCTATTAACGTAATTGTGGCATGACTAGTTTCCAGATGAAATTAAATAAGGACATTGTATTCAGTACTGGGCACCAAACAACCAGAAAGGTGGCAATAGGACACAATCCATAGAAGTTGGAGATGGAACATCCAGACCATCTCCCTACCCATACAGAATTATTCCCTACTGTACTTGTAGTAAAGTTCAGATGAAAATAAAGAGCTAGATGATGATGATGATGAAATACTAAAAGAGCTAAGATGTGAAGGCTGGCTGCATATTTACTCTGGCCCATTTGAAATTGATTCAGAATGGCACATGAGCAAGTGTGGCAAATCAAGGCTGGGTACATACATGGTCGGATCAGTTATAAGAGAATGGTTTCTGACATCAGCTGCAGACCATTCTTCAAACCACATTAACATCACAGAGAAATCTGGACAGGACAAGTGGGCCCACAACAGGTGCCTTGACAACAAACATACTGTTGGGTGGTCAGAGATGTCTGTGCACATTGGTAGGCTCAGGTTTGCCCTGATCTTCTCAACCATTCGGGCTATAGCATCCTCACAATGGATGTGTGGAGGAGTGATGTTGCATAACACAGGGAACCATGGTACTGGGCTGGTCGAATTGTCTCAGTTATGATGCTCATGGTTGAATGTAGTTGTGTGTCCTATCAGCAGACCACATTCAAAGCCCTTTCTAGAGCTGAATCTCAGTCACTTGCAAGCAGACATTCTTGATGCAATTCCGCTCCCCAATGTTGGAGCCATCAGGCTATCCCTGAGAGTACTGCAACTCAACATTGAGAGATTGTCAGCAACCAAATGCAGCATTATCAGGGTTAGCATTATTGGAGATATTCAATTAGCCAGACACGATACCCATCAATCAGGGATGGTGTATGGAGGATCTAAAAAAGAAAACAAAGATCAGCTCTACCACAGTGCAAGGGGAAAGATGAGATGACTCATAGCAAAAGTTGCCTGAAGAGTAGCCCAAGAGTAAAATTCAGCCCACAAAGTCCTAAAATATAGCCCAAAAAGCCATTTTCATGCTGTAACAGCAGGAAGATACAAGCAGATCAGCTGCAGGTTCTTAAGTTGCTGGTAAATTCAACCAAATATTTGTCTCTCTTATCAAGGAAGGCACAAGTACAAGCAAATATTCTGGTTATGTGCACTTATAAATGTGTCTTAGAATAAAATACATGCATACTGGATCCTACCCTTGGCTTCCTGGCAAATTAGCAGTTTGACCCTTTGTGTCATAATATTTGGGCAACCTTGTATTAGAGGTTCCTCCCAACTCAAATTCATTCTTGGATTTGTTCATGAGTGAATAACACAACAATTCAGTCTAGCAAAATACTCATGATTCTCAACATCAGGAGTACTCATTTCTCAGACAAGACTTTTTTTTTTGGCCAGTGGTTTCCTAAAGTGAAAGTGAATTCATTTAGTTTCTGGTTTATTATATAACTTTCAAATCACAATTAATAAATCATCACTTAGCTCATCACACTAAACCTCATGCCTACCTGAAAGGTTTCTCTTCCTGACAGGTATCAGCAAACGCACACAAAGCTAAATTCCAAGCCTACAACTTAGTATAAAAATCAAGACAATTTAGAATCTCAGCACTGCCATGTCTGTCTGCAGTTGTTAAGAGCTGAATGGAAATCACTAAGGAGAAGGCAATGGAGAACGTGAAAGCAAAGTTTGTTTTTAGTCTGAGTTCATCACAGTTTGGATACTAGAGTTATGTGAAGAGAAAGTCTTATAGATGCTTTGGTTTAGGCCATGGCTAACTGCAGTCATAAAATATTCCTGCTCTTTAACTGGAGAACTTCTATATGCTTTCTGCCCCTCATGTCTGATGTATTTACCATTATGTCCCACGGATGGCACGGATTTCTGACCAAAAGGCAATTAGTGTACCAATTTATTCTTAGTACTGAAGACTAACAAAACTGAAGATACAAAAGATGGCCTCTCTCTAAATAAAGTAACATGTTCTTTTCCTTTTTATACTTACATCGGTTTTCAGTTTATATTTGGATTCCAGAAGCATCATTTATGGCAGCCAGGAACAGGGCCTTCATTCCAGTGTGCTCCCCATTTCTCAGCTACAAGTTTGATGAAGTCACCATGATTTGCATATAGCTTGAGTTTCTCACTGATGTCAACCCATTTCACTTTCCCAGCATCATCTCCTGCTTCCAGAAGCAAGTTATCCATTGTCTCACCTGATTGCCAAACAAAAGATTTAAGACAGTATTTTATCTTAATTTCTGCCCTCTCACTATCCTACATGCTCCATTACTCTCTGCTGCAGGAGGCCTGTTCATGCCAGTTTCCAACTACTCCAACTACTGCCATAAAAATAGCAGTCAGGTTTTTAAACAGCAGCTAGGACATTAAGCACATTCTTCCTCTTTGTTACCATTACCTCTCATACTTACATGCATAATTGACATTATACTGTCTAGCTGGAAACAGAATAGATAGCCTAAACCCTTGTGGCACCATTGTTGTAGTTTCACAAGTGCCATGGCTAGCTTGTAAAATTAATGCGATCACATGCACTGTCTTCCTGCTAAAATAAGTTTTAGGTTCAACTGATCTCTGCTGTCCTCTGCCCCTACTGCTCCAGTTTTTTATACCCTTTATATAGCTGATGGTTGGAAACTTTCCATCCCGCGTGCCATTCACCAGGAGGTAAACCAGATTCTGATACTACTATTTCAGTAGGGTACCTGAAAATACCAATGGCCTAATCCCACGCTATAATGAAGAGTGAAGACAACAATAATTGGGTGTCTTTATAGGGCTTCACCAAAAACAATGCCTCTAAACAAGCAACATGTCCTTTGCATTGGCTAGTTACTGGAACAGTTCTGAAAAATTTAAATCCCTCTTCCCAAGTTTCATGATGGGACAGAAGATTAAACCAAATTTAAAGAGATACTGTAGCAAGAACAAGGCTTAGCTAAATGTCTGGTCTCTATCCAATAAGTTATACTAAATATATATACGTTTTTTAAAAATTAAGTTAAATCTTCATGACTCTTCCAATATGATTCGATTGAAATAGATATCCTCCCAAAGCACCTATTTTTCTTAACATGATTTAGCCAACTAACCTTTGTGAATATTTATTGGAAGAGGCTGAGCTGGAGAAGAAAGATTACTGTGTGCCACGGGTGAACCCCTCTAGGGGGGGAAAAAAAACCCTCACCCACTGACTTTTGTTCCATAGATTAACACCTGATTTTCACACTTGATGATAGTTGAGTAACCTGTAGCACCTTTCTGTCATCTTCCCACTAGTTTGTAACAGCATATTTAGGGAAGCAACTGCTTAAAGGTAAAAATGTGGCTACCCACCAGGTTCATCATGGTAGTTCACAGCTTCTGTCTCAATCCAGGCATTGTCTGTATTACGAGGATCATCCACATATCCCTTATACACCTAAGCGGAAGACAGACAGCCTAAGCTGAGGGCCACAACATTATATGAGAAGAGGCAGAATCTTAAAAGGCCTCACCGTTGGTTAAGGAATGACTGTAAATTGTACTAGTTTGCAATGCTCTGGAGGAGTACATGATCTGCTCCCCAAAATGAGTCAGCACATTCAAAAGCTTTTCCTGTTAAATTTGCAAACAACCATCTTTGTGCTTTTTCCCCATGCTGCCCCTCAGACATGGGAGGAGCTCTTTATAACATTCAAAGCCACTTCATTGTTTTACTTCAAATCCCTCCTTAAAACACTCCTTTCCCATAATGCTGACAAAAAAATCTTGACAGTTACACAGCTGGTGTGCTGAGACCATTGCCTATCATGCTGACCAATATTTTCTCATTGTTTCCTTATGCTCCCCCCAGTCTGTATCCACAGTGTCTCTTGTCTTATGCTTCGATTGTAAGCACCCCGGGGCAGAGGCTGTCTTTTTGTTCTGTGTTTGTTCAGTGCCAAGCACAACCTGGGGCTCCTAAGTGCTACCACAATAATAAATGGTAGTCATCATTTAATCACTAGAACCCACTGAGCTCAGACACATTAATTATTGTTCGAAGGAAGGTAATTAATCCACAGGATAAAGATTGGAATGCTCAATAGAATGGCATTCTAAACAAGTTTCACAGACTCCCTATGATTGCAGCAGTCTGCATCTCTCTATTGGTGAGGCATAAAAGTTAATAGAGCTGGTCAAAACATTTAAAAATCTGAAAAACCTAAAGGAAGTTTTCCTGAAAGCTCTGAACCATTTTTCACTGAAATTCAAAATTCCAGGGAAAATTTGCAAAGGGGGGGGAGGGGAGGTATAAAATTATTATAAACATTACACCCAGTTCCAGTTAACATTCTCAGTTCTTTTTCGATAGCTGCTTTGACTGCTGGCCTTTGAACTGAATGGTTTCTTGTGTGATCCCGCTCCATTATTTAAGTTTTATAATCCATGTAATGTCTCCTGAGAAAAATAATCCATGATCCTGGGCCTTCTTCTACATCTAGAGTGATATTTATCTCTTGAGAGACTAGTAGTTGGTGAGGCATAACAAATGCATCACTATTCAAACTCTCTTTCCTATCAATTCCCCATCTCCATTCCACAGCCCTGAGGTGCCAAGCAATGCAAAGCAGCCTTTACTGCAAAACTGAGGAGGAACCGTAATGATGACAATTTATTTACATGCACTTTCCATTAAGGGACTGGCACAGAATGTGGTGTAAGTGCACTGTAATTACCCTCATTAGACAAGGATTTAAGGAAGCTTTAGCAAATGATTCACAGGGGCTCCTACCTCCAGTAACTCTACTTGGCCATCAAAACAATACATAAGTCTCTCTGAGAAAATGCTACATAAACTGAGGATATAATTGACCTTTTCCAGACTATGCCTTTTCCAGAGTGTAGATCCCAGATAAGCAGGGCTCTATCCAGTTCTCTCTCATGCTACGATTCTACACCCAAACGTGCATCTGACTGGTACGAAAGCAAAGTTCCCTGCTAGGAAACCACATATTAAAGTTCAGAAATCCTCAGTTGTAAGGATATTTCCAAGAGAGGAAGGACACAAGTAGAATCCACTCCCACAGTAGAGTGCAGTGGCGCCATGGATGAAACCATTCTGCTACTGTTTTTTTTCAGTCCCCTATAAATTCTATTGATGTTTGAGTATGTTTTTTAACAGCATACAAGATTATCATAGAAGGAAAAAGATTTACCACAAAATGTTCCTGGTTGAAGAGTCTGTTCATTTGCTTCTCCATCTCTTCCTTCTCTGCTCTGGATTTCTGTAAGCAGTTTAAGGCCTCCTCACTAAATTCTCGTTTCAGTGTGGCACTTATCTTCTCTCCTGGATCTACCATACCCTAAACAAAAACAAAAACACCCAATACTGATATCCCTCTTAGACCCTGTCTGCTCTCATTATTCCATCTGCTCTTTATTCTGTATGTTCTATTGGTCTGTGTTAGACTGTAAATCATTCAAGGAGCTATAATGCACTTGTAAAGAGTTATGGACACCAACAGTAATCAGCAATAATAAAAGAAGTGTGACATCTGTAAATAAATGAAGCCAGAAAGAATAGTCCTAGTTAGACACAAATACTGTCTTGTATCATGGCAATAAAAAGAAAACAGAAGTTTAATGGCTTTTTGGTAAAACAATATTTTAGTTTTCCTTGATGGTTTCTAAAGTGCCTCATGTGCCTCACAAGAGGAAGTCATTCAGAGGATATGCACACTAGCTATCAAATCAATATCAATTACATTTTCATAGTCTTACTAGACAGTAATTGTAATGTCTGCTTCGTGCTTTGGTTCTTACCCCTGGGATGGCCCATTCCCCACAGTCTTTCCTCTTGATTGCTACAAACTGTAAAATGTTCTTGCCAGAAATTGGGTGAGCTATTTTATTGCCACTGCTATCTCTCTTCCACCTGCAGGGAATGACAAACAAGGAAAATTATTTTCCATTCTTTGGAATTAATCAAGGTCGTCAAGTGAATGAGACTGTTTCTGCCCCTGCATTATTTGCTCTTGAGGTTGGAAGGTGTGGTGTGGTGTGGTGTGGTGAATGAGGCCGAGGACTGTAAAACAGAACAGATTGTCTTGTAATAAGGCAGCTGAAAACTGCCCTAGAGAATTGGATTAAATCCCTGACTTTTCCAGAGTTCCTAGGTGATGATGGGCAAGTCACTTAAAACTTTTCACACAAATTGTGCGTTCTTTATTTTCTAGGTGCCCAATTTAGATACCTGAGGCAAGAGTGCTTAGTGCTCACAATTGCAACTGAAGTCAATAGGAATTGTGGTTGCTCAGACACTCTGGAATTAAGAAAGCGTGGTCTGGAGCAATGAGTAAAGGCTTGGGAGCTAGTAACTGCTTATCGGGGAGTTCTAATCCTGGCTCTTCCATTGATTCACTGTGTTTCCTGATAAATTTCTATGTCCTTATTTTAGTTTCCTCATCTGTGAAATGGGGATAAAAATGCTCTCTTATCTCCATGTGCAGGTCAATGTTTCTGAAGTATTCAGATATTAGGGTTATACTATGGTGATGAGCAGCATAAAAAGCCCGAGAAGAAAGTAATAATTTTGTACTTAGAGACGGGTTTGGATGGTATGCAATAAATAAGCTACAGGGCCACACACTGAATCATGACCATAAAAAGAAATATTGATCTGTTGCCTCATTTCCCAAGCACTACCCATCCTGTGAATTGGATTAGGCAATGGTACGATGCTAAAAAATGGTATATGATCATGTTATTAAAGACTATCACAATGTATATGCCCATGGGGGACAAATTAAGGTTGCACAGACAACCATAATTCTGACATCTAACTTTTGAGTGCTTGACTTTGCCACCTAACAATCTTTAATGTGTTTTTGTATGCAATGTTATATATATTAAATTTGAATGCAACAGTATCATAAAATTGCTATGTATTTTGACCTGAACAGGAGAGAGGACCTCCTCATATAAGGCATTAAAATCAGACAGCATCTCAAACAGTACAGTGGAAATACACATCTCGCAATGTGCCATGCTGAATTTCAGTTATTACCGGTTGTGAATTTCAAACCTACAATCTTTAAAAAAAGATAACTAGTAATTTTACACAGGGTACTGGAAAGGCCTGTTGGCATATTATGATGATGATAATAATCATGCAAGGTATTCTGCAACACCACTGTGCTTTCAGATGGTTTTACCATATGTCATCTTGTTAATACTTTCCTACAGTGGTTTACCAGCTGCATTATTCCTCTTTTTTCAAACCAGCTTCCTCAGTTTAAGTGATGGTCTGTCCTGACTGATGACTTCCCATTCACCTCTCCAAAGATGAAAATAAAGCATTTGCCTAATATTTCATTAAACTAATTGCACATAGGTAACATCCATGTAATAGATAAATGTATCAAAATATAATCAAAATTTTTCATATACAGGTACCTGACATGTACACATGAATGCAAGTTCTACATTTTTCCATTCTGCTGGCATATCATCCTCTGATCCTGTCTCCCTTACCTAGTTATTATAGGATCTGCAGCATGGTTTGGTCCCCAGCGCCCTAATAATCCTCGACCCACCAATCCCGTCCTGCCAGACGGATTTCTGAAAGAGAAGGTGGTACATATGAAATCCCCAATATGTACAAATATTCTGGGAAGCCAGCTTCATTCAAATAATAAGGAACTACAGAAGGAGGAAAGAGGAAGGTAACAATGTATATTTGGTCAAGTTCTTAGTGTTGACATGTACCTCATCCCCACTCTCTCAAGGTATGGACAGAAAATATTAAACATTTTAGTGAGATCAAGCTCCATTACATTTCCTAAATTTGAAAATACGATACAAAAGTAAAACCACAAAACTTCGTTTTAAAATACAGTATTATAGGAGTTTACAAAATATGCCAAGAGATCCTGGAACTTTGGAGGGACATTCTTTGGTTTGTTCTTTTACCTTGGGATCTAAATAACCAAACACAGGGAAAAATGAAATGGTGTCAAAGAATTAAAGTAGTCTCACCTCCAGATCATGACTACAACTCTCCTGAGGGTTCTAAATTGTTCCTACTCCAAGATAAAAGGTGAGGAGGATGGAGCACATAGCTGCACCATCCCAGGAGCAGTCTAGGGAAGGAATTGTGACTGGTTTGCAAGAGCAGTTCTACATGCCAGGCATGGGGGTCAAGGTCCCAACCCCATTTTGCTGGGGGGGGGCGCGGAGTGAGGCTAGAGAAGACTGTGAAGTAGACCTTCACAGTCTTCTCTAGCCTCACACATGGGCTGGCTATGTGGGTAGTCCATATAGAAGAGAAAGGAGACACTGTATACTAGCAGGTAGGGGAAGGTCACAATCTTGCCCTCAGCTTGATAATCAGCTTTCCAATCTCATCTCTGATGTGTGAAACACACTAATCTATAGAGAATAAACAGTTTAAATATAGTGTGCTAGATTCACCTCTGCTGCAGAGAGGTACAAACTGTACCTTCCTGTGTCAGTGAGAACTGCTGCATCCAGACTGAGAGACTTTCACCTCAGGGAGGGAGGTGGTGTTTCCTTAGAAGTTCTGCAGCAGACGCTAAAGCAGATGCAACACATCCTACAGCACATTCTCCCACACCCAACACATCCTCCCATCTTGGGAGTTGTGTTAGCTACAGGCCCATCACTACATTGCTCCTTTACAGTCCTCTTCTAAGCAAACTTTCTGGTGTGGGACTTTGCACCAGTTAAGTCAGCACAGACAATGTGCTATTCTGGTCTAGTATGTAACACATGCTAAATCAGATACAAAAAACATTAAAAACACACCTTCTCAAATGACATTTGTGAGGAGTTCCCCCAGGGTGCCACCTGGAACTGGGGTACCACTGAGCCCTCTGACCACCAGCCTGGGCTCCCTCTCACACTGTGCTGCTGTGAGAAGCTGCAGACATGCTCCCGGTCCTACACTTCCACCAGCATACACCCTAGAGACACACCCAGCTGGTTTCATGCAGGCTCTCTGTCTAGCCACTGCACGAAACAACAATAGAAAGGCTACAGCCAAGGTAACTCTCAGCTCCCCAGGCACGCACCCCCTCTGGAGTATGAACCCAAAATTATATCGTCTTGCGCTGCACAGGAAACTGCAGAGTAAGCTCAGAGTTCGCCCCACCTCCCCTCAATGTGGAGAGGAATATGCAACAGCCTTTGCCCCTTGAGCTATAATTTCCAAAGGCACTTCACTCCAACTCACTGGTTTAGATAAAGCAAAAACAAGTTTATTAACTGAAGATAGATTTTAAGTGATTATAAGTCACAGCAAACAGATCAAAGCAAATTACCTAGTAAATAAACAAAAACACAAACTAAGTCTAAGATACTAGGAAGATAGGATATGAATTGGCAAATTCTCACCCTGGCTGATGATACAAGCAGGCTGCAGATTCTTAAGGGACAAGCTGCACTTGCCTTACAGCTTGGAATCCCCAGGTCTTTCATATACAGGCTAGAAATCCCTTTAGCCTGGGTCCAGCACTTCCCCCAGTTCAGTCTTTGTTCCTCAGGTGTTTCCAGGAGTCATCTTGTGTGGGGAGTGAAGAACCCCAGATGAGGTCACTCCCTGCCTTATATAGCTTTAGCTATGGCAGGAACCCTTTGCTTCAAAACTTGGTTCCCAGACCAGTTTGTGGAAAAATATCGACATCTCAAGATGGAGTCCAGAATTATGTGGCTTGGGTCACATGTCCTTGTAGAGTCATAGCAGCCGTTATTTACAGGCTGTCTGGAGGGTTCTCAGGAAGGCTCACCAGGTGGGAGATAAGCTTTTCCTAAGGCCTATTGTCTTCCCTAATGGCTCATAGCTGGTTGGGAAGGGCCTATTCAGGGCAATCTAGATTGAAAGCATCTTGTCTAGTGGGCATTACACAGGTGTAACTACATTTGAAATACAGATACAGTCAATATTCATAACTTCAGCTACAAAAATGATACATGCATACAAATAGGTTAGTCATATTCAGCAAATCATAACTTTTTCAATGACATCTCACGTGACTTATCTTGTACAAAATGCACCATAATTACATCACAATCATATCATAATAATATTACTATGACAAATATGGGGTGCAGTGTCACAACATTGTCATAGAAGATTAAGGAGCAAAAATACCTACCTGGGCCTCCCATTTTCAACCTCATACAAGCCACTCAGACTCCTCCTCTCCACTTGTCCATCCTTCTCATTGAATTTGGGAGAAAAGTTTTTGGCACTGTTTTAGGGAAGAGTAGTATAGAGTAAGTTACTAAGCAACCAACAGCTGTTAATTATAAAGGCTGTAATGCCATCCAAAGGATCTGCAACACCAAATGTCTCAGGGATGGCACTTGGTTCACCAAAAAGTCTAAAACTGAATTGCAGCCCTGTTTTTCTAAGCTTTGCTCCTGCCCCCATTAAAGTGTCAGTATTTGCAAACTGCAGAATCTTTCAATACTTCTAACAGGTGATATATGGATTTGACATTCTAAGTTTCTAAAATATCCACCTTTGGGGATGATACTGTCCATTACTGATTCCGGCCCAAAAATATGTGTTTCTTTTAAAGTTTGAACAAAATCCCTTTGTCCACTTTTGAACCTGGCAAACATTTATTTTTCCCATTTTATAAATTTTTAACCAATTTTTTTTTTTGAGCCAGGTCTACAGGACAAAATAGCCAAGCTTTGAAACTTGACACAGATACAATCCCTGAGGAGACCTTTGATTGGCTGTGATTTATCAAAGTTATGAGCATATGAAAAATACATACTAAACACTTTTCCAATGAAATCACTGACTTTTGGTAGGAGTTTGCATTTAATTCCTATGAGTGCCTTTGAAAATCACCCCAGGAGTCTATAGAGGGCCATGCACAGACAGACATATGTGCATATTTCAAAAGTTTTTTTCATCAAATATTCATAACTTTACAACCATTGACCCAATTTTCTTCAAACCTGGCTTGCTTCGAAGATTGCACTGACACCTAACATCTGGATCAGCACTATTAAGAATTATGAACATTTAGAGAGAGAATATACCCCAGTGCTATGGCTACTTTGCACTAGCACAATATAGTCATTTCTACCCTAAGTCTTTCAAGAGCCCTTGGTATTAGATGCTATGCAAATAATAATATAATAAGTAATAAATGCGATCAAATATTAATGTAAAGTCAGGAAACATGAAAATTAAGATTGAAGCACTAACTAACTTTATTTTGCCCCTTTTGTGCACGTGTTCGCATACAGTTTAAATACAGGATCACAAGGTATCTTAGACACATACATATCTAGTGTTGTAAAATATGTAGATTGCATTCTTTAAGAAATGATATACGATTACATTAGACCGGATTGATATACACATGTACAAGCAAGCAGAGTCAAAGCTGGGCACTCAACCTTAACTTCTGCATTTCTTGAATCCAAGTGGTCAATTCTAGAATTCTAACATTGTATTATTACTGTGTGTTTGCATTTCATATACCAATACAAACAAATAGAAACATACATATTATTAAACACTTTCTCTACCTCCATATAGCAGCTGCTGCAGCATTCTAGCCCTGATGTCAATAATGTCTGAAAGGACAGTGTAGCAAGACTGAGTTTTTACTCATCTTTATCCCATGCAGAAGTAAAGCTCTCATCATGTTACTAACCCCTTTCATTGCCACAGAAATGGGCATATGTTACAGAACTAGCTTCATTTGAATATCCAGCTGTGCCTGGTATACCCATTCATTCTAGAAGAAAATTACTACCTATTCCATAGTCACAGGTGCAGTGCAGTAGAAGATGTGTGGACGGTTTACAGAGCCTATCCAAGTTATACAGTACTCTAGCCAGCGTTATTAAGTCCTTCACTTTCATAAGTACCAGGTGTACATGTAATTTTAGGAAAGATATTTAAAGCAGAAGTAGATCAAACTTCTCTCTGTCCGATGTATTCAAAACAAATTCCTTCCTTTCTCTACAATGGGTAGCAGAACCACATTCATCTAGAAGAACCCCCAATTTCTTTTGGCCAGACACTGCTTACCTGATCTGCGGATCTGCCCACGTGGGTCCAGCCAAGACAGAGGCTGCAGTGTATTCCACAGGCTTGTAATCCTCCCACTCAACTAGCCAGCCCACTTTATCAGTAGGTACTTTGCTGCGCTCAACCTTTGACCCTGGATATGGGGACGTGTGAGCTTTGTTGTGGGCATTTTCATTTGGATTGTAACAGCTCAGCATGCTGACAGGGTAAAAATGAAACCAATGTACTGGAACTGAGCTATTGACGGGGGAGAAAAAAAGTGTTAGTGTTACAGTCCTGAAAAAATATAAATGAAGTTATTTAATTCCAAGTTTTACAACTCCAGATTGTAAAGTGAGAAAAAAAGACATGATGTTAATTTTTTTAAAGAAGTAGTAACATATTAAGCCTAAAAATATACACCCAGTCCCATCTGCCCAGTGATTTATCTGTAGTTGAGTAAACCAGAGAAATTTCTCCCTCTGATCTATCTACTCACAGGCTCTGAATATTGGATATCTTTTCAGCCCTAGCCAAGCAAGGCACTTTTACTAAAACCAAAGAACCTACAAAAAAATCAGATGGTATGAGCAAAATTGCAGCATAATTCTTCAATAGATTATAACAACTCATTATATGCCCAAAAATACTTTTTGAGTAAGGAAGTGGTGACATTCCAAAATTACAGCATAGTTCAGCTCATCAGAATTACATTATAGTGTTACATAAGTATTATGAATACACACACCAGGAATTGTCACATTGCTTCTTTTTATTTTATTTATAAATGTGTGAAAGTCCAAATGAATAAATAGGCAATAATATTGCCCCATTCCTCAACTAGACCCACAACCTTTCCATCTGAGATCGCTTTTCCCAGCTATATTTCCCATTATTTGGTAAAATTAATTCCTCTCTACAAGAATGAAAAATTAATACATCAAGACTGTCATGACTCTCAGTAAAATTATATAAGCCCAAAACTGTAAACATATGCAAGTGAGTAACTTGTCTCCAGTGGTAACTACTCATGACAAACTTACATATTTGCATACATGTTTGCAGGATTAAAATCATCTGCTGCTTTTGGGGATTTTACCAAAACTATGTACCATACTAAGGGCCAAATTCACTCACTGGATATGCATGTGCAACTCACATATTTGCAACTCCGAGTTCAACAGATCTGATAGCAGAATTTTGATGTTAATATCCGAAATACACTTTTGATGGAGTGGCAGTGTAACAGGGGTAAATAAGCCCTGATGATGCCAAAACATACATAACTTTACATGAATAGTCCCATGAGAAACTTCAGTGGGACTATTCATATATATAAAGTTAAGCACTCACATACATAGTTGCGGGTTCAAGGCCTTAGACCTCAACCTTGCTTTATCGTTTATGAGAAGTAGCAGGGTTATGTCACTGCTGTGTTATAATTTAAATACCTGTAGGCAAGCTCTCTGAATGGATGGAGCAGGGGGTGGGGGAGTCGGCAGCTAGGGTACCTGACAGCAACAGCAGACAGAGTTACAGTGAGGGACACCACAGTAACAGTCCGGGCCAGACACCACCTTGCCATCACATGCAGGATGCTCACAGGAAACTATGCCTCCCCAGAACACAGTGCCCAACAGCCATGCGGTGACCTGGACTGTCAGGAGATGAAGTAGGAAACATTTGATTGCAGGATGTGTCGTCTTGTCCACCTCACTCCCTACAAGGAACAGCCATATTAATTTATTCTGTAACTTAAGTTGAATTCTTTGGAGGGCGGGGGGAATCCTAAACAAAGAAACAGTAAACCAGATTGTACTCTTTGGCCTTGGCTACACTTCAGAATTCACAGCGCTGCCGCGGCAGTGCTGTGAAGCACGAGTGTAGTGGCGCTGCCATGCAGAGAGCTCTCGCAGCGCTGCAAGTACTCCACCTCTCCGAGAGGAATAGCTTGCAGCGCTGCAGGTGCTGATTACACTGGCGCTTTACAGCGCTGCACTCACTGCACTGGGGGGGGGTGTTTTCACACCCCCGAACGCAGCAAGTTGCAGCGCTGTACAGCGCCAGTGTAGCCAAGGCCTAAGCTATTAATTATTGTTTTATCTAATTGGAATGAGTTACATGTCCTAATGCTGCAATGATTTACACATGTGCTTAAATTTAACCATGCATTACTTACATGAAAAAAGTACATGCATGAAGTATTTGCAGGATCAGGGCGATAGCACTGTGCCCCCTGTCATTGCTGGCTAAAGCTTGGAAAGAACTGCCTTGGACCTTGGGTAATCATTTATTCCTGTGCAAAGTGGGCATAAAATAGGACTATTCTGATCTGGTAATATTTTACACATACTATGTATGTGTATACATGACTATGCAAGGTCCAAGACAGTGGAGAATCAGGTCCAAGCGTCCGTCTGTACTTCACCAATGTGACTGAGGTTTTATTTTAGCTCAAGGCAGGTATTTTTACTGGTGAAGGACCACAGTTCTAGTCCCTGCTTTGCAGGTCTGTCAGGATTATCTAGTAATTATGTTTATAGTAGTGCCTTAATTGCAAAGTGGCTCCTGACTGGTGTTTCCACTACTCTGCAAAACCATAATATTAATAGATGGGATACCAAAAGAAAATCTGTTGTTTCTGAGTTGCAGATCATTAAGAATTAACCTGAACAGGGCCACTATGCACAAGCTCTACAGTTAAGGTTAAAATTAGGGTTCCATTTTGAACACTAGGTTCACTCCCATTATAAGTATCCAAAGGAAAAGTGGTGGGGTTTTTTGTTTTTTTTTTGGTTTTGTTTGTTTTTTTAAGATTACTTCAGGGTTGAAGCTAGACGTTTTTGTCTGGTTTCAAAACAACTCAACCTGTTGTAAAGGATGTCTTTTTAAAAAAAAGGGCAGAGTTTTAGTTGTTTTTTGGCACAGGTAAACTATCACGTTGTGTATGTTTATCTGAGAGCCCGTATGACCTGCATTTCCTTTAATTGCTTATTTTGACAATCTTAACAAATCCACAGTCACCCAGGAACCTGGCAGCTGTCACTATGTGGTAACCTTCTGTGGCCGCGTGGAATCCAGATGCAGCGGGGATACAACTCACATGCTCTGGCTCTAAAAGAGCAGGACCCCCATCCCTAGAGCTAGACTCCCTGCCAACAATTCAGAAGCCATCCATCAGAGAGCAGTGGCGCTAGCCAATGCCTCACAAGCCACTGGGGGAAAGGAGGGGAGCGTTACAAGAACCCCACAGGCTGACACACGCAAGAGCCTCTAGAGGCCAGGACTAAGCTAGGACACGCCAAAGCAGCGTGCTGTGCGCTCGGGTCTACAGCTAGCCTGTGCCATTATCGAGTCCGCCCGCCTGCTTAGCGCTGCCCCACAGTAACGCCTAGGGGAACACATCCGCCCCTGACCGCCAGGGACGGGGAGCCCACCGCGGTCACGGGCCCAGCCTGCCCGACACGGACCCGGGGCTGTTGCTAGTCCCCAGGGCCGCCCGCACCCCCGCGGGGCCCAGCGCGCTGCCGCCTCCCCCAGGGGGTGGGTGCAGGCCCGGAAGCGAAGACGGGAATCACCCCGCTCCCCGGCTGACTCCCCAAGCGGCCCCCGCCCGGGCCAGGAGAGCCTCTTACCGCCTGGCTAGGCTGGCTGCCTCCTTCCGTCCCACCCCCCGGTTCAGAGGTGGGAGGCGGTACTAGCCTGGACCAGCCCCTCGCGCTGAAACTCCGCTAGCGATAGGGCAATGCCCGCGTCAATCAAGCCTCATTCTGGCAACTGATTGGGCCACGCCAGCTGCCATGGAAACGAGAAAGGCGTCGCTCACCAGCTTCGCTCTGGCTGGAGAACAGCCCCACATCCGGAAGCGGGCGGGTAAAAGTCAGCTGCTTTGCTCCTGACCTTCGCGCCTTCCGTACCGCGACGATAGGGCAGCAATTGGCTGCCGCTTCCCCCCCGCGCGAGCCGCTGTGACGTGCTGCCTGCTCCCTACCTGACGGCGCTTGACGCCTCCCAGTCCCACCGCCAGAGTAGCGAACGCCCCTTCCTATTGGCTGCGCTCTCCGCGTCAGTAGGGAGATGCGCACGCATTCACCCCGTCTCAGCCCTGGCCTGCTGGAGCCTCGCAGTAGAGATCCCTCCGCGAGCTCTGACTCCATTCTAGGCTCGAGGTGTGCTGCCGAGATTGAGAGAAAAATAGTCCCAGCTGCGTGTGATCTACCCTCTGCAGACACTTGGGGCGTTGCGGAAGTGCTGTGCACCAGGGCCAGCGTGCACCTATCTCTGCCACGGGGCACATGTGCACACGGCCCCCATGCAGCTGTGGGGCCACGGCCCCGGGCGGCTCCGCAATAGGGTTGCCAACTTTTTAACCACACAAAATTTTACACCTCCCCAACCCGCCCCTTCGCCAAAGTCCTGCCCCCAGTCACTCCAGCCCCCACCCTCTGTCGCTCGCTTGCTCTCCCCCACCCTCGGAGGGGGGTGAGGGCTCTGGCTGGGGGTGCAGGCTCCAGGTGGGGCCGGAGATGAGGGGTTTGGGGTGCAGGAGAGGGCTGCGGTGCAGGGGGGGAGATGACTCTGCCTGGGGGTGCAGACTCTCGGGTGGGGCTGGGGATGAGGGGTTTGGGTGCAGCTGAGAGGTTTGGAGTGTGAGGGGGTGGGGGTGAGGGGTTTGGGGTACCGGAGGGGGCTTGGGGGTGCAGCTGAGGGGTTTGGAGTGCAGGAGGGGGTGTGGCTGGGATGAGGGGTTTGGGGTGAAGGAGGGGGTTCAGGTGAGGGGGTGGGCTCTGGGGTGGGGCTGGGGATGAGGGGTTTGAAGTGCAAGAGGGGGTTCTGGGGTGCGGCTGAG
>NW_020665140.1:6830266-6925725 GCF_002925995.2 Terrapene triunguis
GGGGGTTCAGGTGAGGGATCCAGGTGGGGGTGTGGGCTCTGGGGTGGGACCAGGGATGAGGGGTTTGAGGTGCAGGAGGGGACTCAGGGCTGGGGCAGGGTGTTGGGGGGGGTGCGAGGTACAGGAGGGAGTTTGGGTGCAGGAGGGGACTCCGGGCTGGCACAGGGGGTTGGGGTGCAGGAAGAGGTGCGGGGTCCCAGCGGTGCTTACCATGGCTTCAAGGAAGCAGCCTCCAGGCACATGGGTGGCCAGGGAGGCTCCGCATGCTGCCCTCGCAGTTTCGGCCCAATGGGAGCTGCGGAGGCAGCGCTAGGGGAGGGAGCAGTACACGGAGTTTCCCTGGCCGCCCATGCACCTAGGGGCCACAAGGAGCTGGCTCTGGGAGCTGTGCGGATCTAGGGCAGGCAGGGAGCCCACCTTAGCCCCGGGCCCCTGCTGCACTGCCGACTGTAATTTTAACAGCCAGGTCAAAAAACGGATGCCTCGCAACCCTACTCAGCAGGCACCCAGAGGCTGGTGCGTCTGCATGGGTACCAGGGCTAGCATGGTGCGAAGGCGTGGCAGGTCCAGCATCCCTACTCTTGCCCCGTGCCTTGTGCTGGACAGCGAGCCCACGCTGAGCCTGCCGCACCTTCGCTTCCTCGGTACCCGTGCAGGCTGGATTAAAGCAAGTGTGAGCACCTGACACAGTTGCACCCCAAATTGCAGCATGGAGCATAGAAATGTAGGGCTGGAAGGGACCTCAAGCAGCCATCCAGTCCATCCACCTGTGCTGAAGCAGAACCAAGTAAACCTAGACCATCCCTGACACGTGTGTGTCTAACCTGTTCTTAAAAACCTTCCCCAACAGGGATCCACAATCTCCTTTGGAAGCCTACATATACCGTGGGAGAGTGGTCAGGGGGTTCTCAACCTTTTTCATAAAGTGCTGCCAACTCTCCTGATTATATCACAATTTCACAGCATTTGGTTTATTGGATGTATATATTTGGCATTTTCTCTTAAAAGCCACATTTTCTGAAATCAAGGGTTGCCTGAGAATCCCAGCTTGAATTTGGATATCGCCTAGCACAATGGCATCCTGGTCCATGACTAGTCTTTGTAGGTGTTACGGTAAAACAAAAAGTAAATACACGGAACCCTCGCTAGAACACTCATCTATATAGCGCGAATTCGCATATAACGCGGTCGCGGCCATGGATCCCAAATGTAATTACTTTAATTGCAATTCATTTTAATGCGGTCCCCGCGTTAACATGGTACTGCACATGGATCCCAAATCCCGCGTTCTAGCGAGGGTCCGGTGTAATTTATGAAAGAGTAAGTTTCTAGCTCTCATGGTTGCAGAGAAAAGCTTGAAAACATAACCGAGTTGCAGCCTAAAGGCTCAAAAGGCAAAGAAAAAGGAACCTCAGATATATTATTTATAATTTCATAATTTTTAAGACAATCTCGTGATTTTTATAGATTCATAGATTCTAGGACTGGAAGGGACCTCGAGAGGTCATTTTGAAGGGTCTGACTCGTGATTTTTGAACACTTGAGGTTGGTAATACCTGGATATATTTGGGACTCCCCTAACTCAACAGCATACACAGACTTCTACTTCCTCCTTTAAGATTCCCTTATATTTGTATTTAGCCTGAAAACCAAAAAAAAATCCCATTGCAAATTTTTTGCTTTCATGTTCAGACACTGAATGATCACATTATGATGTAATGTAATATCGCTATCTACCCTGAAAATAAATAATTGAAGATTCCTAAATTATCTGGGGAGTTAAAGGCCTATCAGCCAGTCATTGATCTCCAGCAAAATAGTGGAACAGCCAATACAGGACTCAGTTCTGATTCCACAATTCAAGAAGGATGTTGATAAATTAAAGAGGTTTCAGAGAACAGCCACAAGAATGATTAAAGGATTAGAAAACATGCCTTACAGAGATAGGGTGACCAGATGAGGGGAAGAAAATATCGGGACACATGGGGAGGGGGGTGCCCGCCAGCAGAGAAAAAAAAAAGCCGAGTCCTGTCGGCTGAGCAAAATAATAATAATAATAATAATAACAACCCAGTGCTGCTGGCGGATATCAGGACAGACACCGAAATATCGGGACGGTCCCGATTTTATCGGGACGTCTGGTCACCCTCTAAAGAGAGAGACTCAAGAAGGGTACACTATTTCGCTTAACAAAGAAAAAGTTACAGGTGACTTAATCAAAGTCTGTAAGTACCTAGATGGGGAACAGAAATTTGATAATAGACGGATCTTCAGTTTAGCAGAGAAAGCTAGACAAATTCAAACTCAAAATCATATTTAACAGTAAGGGAATTAACCACTGGAAAATTTACAAAGGGCTGTAGTGGATTCACCATTATTGGAAATCTTAAAATCAAGATTGGATGGTTTTCTAAAAGATATGCTCTGGTGTATACAGTTAATTCTGAGATAGTTCTATGCCTTGTGTTATACAGGAGGGCAGACTAGATGATCACTGAGGTCCTTTCGGGCTTTATAATCTATTAATCTGAATCCCAAAAGGTCATGTATCAGCAGACACATGAAAATAAAGACAATCTTATTTGTTAGACAGATTCCAGGCAGGTTTCAGCCCTGTCCTAATTATTTGTCTCTTGTTGAATAGGTTGAATGTCATTGATTTGGCAGTGAGGTAGTTAATTTTACAGATACAGCAGACAACTTTTCTCAGTGTCACATGCACATAAACAGCATTTTTTCCTGTCCTGTCTCCAGTGGAGGAGCATTTCCTGGTCTCTGAAAAATAAATAACCGACAGTGTTTTAAATAGTGACCAAGGGTCAAAGTACTGAAAGTCTGTAGAAAAATGAATCTCTTTATGGAGCTTTTGTTGCTTTTACCTATAATAATTTACTCCTACATAGAGGCTTTTGTGAAGCTTTTCATTCCTGTGAAGAGGAAGTCTGTCAGTGGAGAGCTTGTTCTCATTACCGGTGCTGGTCATGGAATTGGGAGAGTAACAGCCTATGAATTTGCCAATCGACAAAGCAGATTGGTTCTATGGGACATCAATAAGGTAATGCAGTAAACTTTATCTCCAGTACCATCCCACCCTGAAATTATTGTCTTTTATCAGAAAGAGGAGGTTAGATTAAAACTTATCTATATACTATACATGTAACTCTTCTGCCTGGTAGTGTTGGCAGCAATAAAGGATGGGCTCAGTATCTAGGGGACCCTCTTAACAATACTAAATACAAGTGACTTGAGCCCCCACCCAGCTCTGGGCTAACAGGGCTGGAGCTCTCAGCTGGCAGGGACCCTGGAGCTCCAAGCTGCCGCGGGTGGTGGGGGCACCCAGAGCTCTCAGCCTCCGCAGGAAGTAGGGGCTTCCCATGAGTGGCAGTGGCATCCCAAGCTTCGAGCCACCAGACCCAGAGTTCTCAGGTGCCGTGGGTGGCGGGGGCCCCGGAGCACCCAACAGCTGCGGGTGGTGGGGGCTCCCAGCTGCCAGCCCCAGAGCTCTCAGGCACTGCGGGCAGCAGGGACCCCAGAGCTCTGAGCTGCCATGGGTGGTGGAGACCCCAGAGCAGTTAGCTGCTGCAGGTGGTGGGGACCCAGGAGCTCTGAGCCACTGGGGCTGCAGCAGGGGCCCCAGAGCTGTCAGCCACGGCAGCGACCGGTGCTGGACCCCTCCCCTGTCCCACAGTGGGGCTTGGGATCTCTTCCCCCCCCCCCCCCCAAGGCTCAGCCTTCAGTCATCCCCCGTCAGCCTCCCCATTATTTTTAGTAAAAATCACAGACAGGTCACGGGCTTCCGTGAATTTTTGTTTATTGCCCACAACCTGTCGGTTATTTTTAGTAAAAATAACTGTGACAAAATCTTAACCTTAACCATAAGCAAACACCTGCCACACAGTACATTGGGCAGCGTCCTTTGCCTCAGTTTCCCACCTTGCAGTGTGAAAGTCTCACAAATGAGTGTTCCTTTAACACACTTTAGTCCTTTCCCCCCACGTGCATTCGTTGTCCGAGGTCAGTAACATTCCCCAGAATCCAGGTTTGCATTTGGGTTGGTTCACCTCCCACGCCAGAAAATGGATGAGCAATGCCTCTGCCGCTGCCAGCAGTTACTGCCATTGCTGGCCGCTTGCTGCTGCTTCTTCCACTGCTTGCTACTGCTGCTATATCTGCCCCCACTCGCTGCTTGCTACTGCTGCCGTTGTTATCTCTGTCACTGTTTGCACCTCTGCCATGTTCTAAGGTTCTGCCACTTGAATACTAAAGGGAATTTTAACCCCCAAAAGCCAAAATCAATCACTTTGGCAAAGCAGTTCTGTCTGCTGAACACCTAGGCAGAGTAGGTGAGACACAGTGCTCCTGAAGTCTTTACCCTCAGTTCATCGCTAGATGGCAGGGGAGAGTTCATTCAGACCCTGGCTTACATCCACATTCACACAAGTGCTCAACATCCACATTTGCCTCTAATGGTAGTCAGAGCACTGATTGGTATGCTGTGTGTAAGTAGAATGAGGATTTTGTGCCCCTTTAAAAGACTTTATGCTGTGGTTCACATAAATATTCACTTAAGTGGAATTGTAGTCAACATACCTGTTTGTTCCGTTTTCTTTTAATGGGACACCATGATCTTGAAATCTAGTCAGTTTGGTGGAAGGGGGGAATTAAAGTATTTTCAGGTTCTACACCTGCCCCTGCATCCCTTAGACAATTTTGATGGTTCTACAACCATATTTCCTGTTTTTAAAATGTTTTCCATTGCTGTATGGCATCAATGGAGAGAAAGAGCTATTTAACAACAACAACAACAACAAAATACGCCCCCAGTCTTGCAAACTTTTAGGCCTGATCTGTACTTAAAACTTAGGTCTACATAGCTACAATGCTTAGGGGTGTGAAAAATTAGAGGACCGACTGGTGCCCTAATAATAGGATCCAGTCCAGGCACCTCTGAGAAACTGTGATTTTCCCCTTTTTCATTTATAGCATGGCATTGAGGAAACAGCAGCAGAGTGCAGAAGGCTGGGGGCCACAGCTCATGCTTTTGTGGTGGATTGCAGTAAAAAGGAGGAAATCTACAGTGCTGCAGAGAAGGTAAGACTGCAATGTGCATGTCTCAGCTTCAGTGAAGATTGGGGAACAGAAGCGCGGGGTATCTGTGATGTTTTGGTGATCCCCCGACCAGTAAGGGGTTCCATCACCACCTTCCTTGTAACTTTGTGGGCTTTTGTGCTGTGCAGCTATGGTTCAGATTCCTAACAATAGCCAGTGCACAAGCATAAGGTCTCACGCTGGCTTCTGCCAACCTAATTACTCCTACAGGGTGACACCAGAGCCCTTTCAGTCCCAAGTACCCCAAGGTCCATCCTCCCCAATTTCTTCACTACCAGACACTCAAACTTTTCCCTTCTGCCTCCGGAGGCATGAAACCAGACACCAGCTTACTTTGGCACACTCCACAGTTTACACACCAGGGACCTGCTTGGGGTGAAAATAAACAAAACGTTTATTTAACAGAATAAACACAGATTCAAAGATGAAATAGTAAGGGAGAGCAAATGTATACAAGTTACACAGAAACTAAACATACAGAGACAGTCTCAGGGCTTTACACTTCCATAGTAGATAAAATCCCTTTCCTAACACAAGTTCCCTATTGTCTCTGAACAGTTTTCCAGCGTACCTCCTAGTCTGGATATGTATGTCATAATGACCATCAAGTTCAGAGCATCACCTGCTTTCATAAAAGACCTTATTCAATATGCTTTTATAGTACAATAATACAGTATGCATTCATTTGGGAGGTTTAAACCTTCCGTTCTCCCCTTGGGGTATGTGGCCTCTGTTTATCACAGTACCACATTCACCTCATTCAGATCATTAATAAAATCTCACTTTTCCCACCAACTTCTGCAGGAGGAGTTAACCAATAATTAAAAGAGAAAGTGTCCATTCTAATGCTCTTCTTTATGTTTCCTCTTTGACATCATGCCTTTTCTGAATCTGCCCCTTGGATTGTAAGCTCTTTGGAGTAGGGACCATCATTTTTTTAATATCTAGTCCAGTACTAACAACACTGTGGGCACTTAAACATAGAATTTTGTATTAAAAGCACTATAATTCTACAGATGAGTTAAACTAATTTGGGTAACTTTCAGTATCTTTTGAATCTAGTTTTTCAGAGCTCTGTAATTAATACTGGAGATTGATTCATATTGAAGCCCCAAATCTGCAACTAGCTCCCTGGGGTGGACTTAGAATTTGCATAATTTCCTCTAATGAATCCAGATTCTTTTGGTGATTTTTCTTCTCTGCAAAAAGCAAGATTCTATAATAGGCTGAGGTTCAAAAGTTAAAACCAACTAAGCTAGTTGGTATAACACTGTCAACTCTACAATTCCTAGCTCTGCATGTAACTACGTATTTAAATTCTTCAATTTTTAAAAGGTGAAAAAAGACATTGGAGATGTTACCATCTTGGTAAATAATGCAGGAGTGATTACAACTGCCGATCTGCTCTCAACTCAGGACCATCAGATACAAAAAATGTTCGAGGTCAACATTCTCGCTCATTACTGGGTAAATGTCACTAGAGTGTCAGTGTGTTAAGTTTAATAAAATATATTTTTAAACTATTTAAAGACAATAAATACTTTAGTTTTAAAATGCACTAAACAGTGACCTACATAGAAAATACATTTCTCTCTTGATTGCTCTGTTGCTGTCTGTCACACACACTTTTTCTTTCTTTTAACTATTTTCAAGACTACAAAAGCATTTCTGCCAGCAATGATGAACAACAACCATGGCCATATTGTCACTGTTGCTTCAGCAGCTGGTCATTTGGCAACTTCTTTCATGGTGACTTACAGGTATGTGATTTTAAATTTCAATCTCCTTCACCATTTTTTAATTTTTGTTTCCCACTGACTAACAAGGCCTGTCCTTACAACCGACACCAAAGATACTATTCCAGTTCTAAGAGATTCTTGTAGAAGTAAGTGCTCATGTACAAAATGTGTACATATTACCTTAAGAGCATCCCTGTACCAGAAGGTAAGGGGCTCCCTGGTATCTAGCAGTGAGTTTCAGCTGGCTTTTGACAGCTCAGTGTACCCCAACTCCCTATTGTTATAATCTGTATTTAAAAGGTTTCAAGTGATATGTAACTGGAAAACTAATAATTCACTGATCATTAATACTCTTGCCTAATGTATGTGCAGTCAACCCTCAAAGGATTATGCAGATGTGCTGAAATTAGAACTAAAATGTGTTTAAACCAGCCACGTCAAGGGGAGTTGATAAACAGGTTTTCTCCAGCCAATGGGAAATTGAGGCACAGAGAGGTGAAATGACTTGCCCAAGGTCACCTAGCAGGTCAGTGGCAGCTCTGCAGCCCAGACCAGTACTCTAGCCACTAGGCCACACTGCCTCTTGAGAATAAAATCTTGAGAAGGAAAACTTGGTAAGATGACGTTACTGAGCCAGCTGATCCTACTTGAAAGCCTACTGATGGATTGTATAGACAGTGGAACTGCATGGCAGATAATTTTCTGCCTATGTCAAAAGTAACTGGGATTGGGAACTGTTTTTCAGCTGGATCATTTGTAATTCTCTTTCAGTTCAAGCAAGTTTGCTGCAGTTGGATTTCATAAAGCCCTAACACAAGAACTTTCTGCATTGGGAAAGGATGGAATAAAAACATCATGCCTTTGTCCTGTTTTTACAAATACTGGCTTTGTCAAAAATCCAAGTATAAGGTAAGATTTGAAGACCATTGAACAGTGGGAATCTCAAGTCCCTGCCCTTAACAGTGTCTTTTCTGAATATTACACTTTACTCATTTCCAGGTCTGGTGCTCAGTTCAATTATGTAAAAATGAAGATAATCAATACATAGTATCTCAGCTCCATAATGTTAGTTAACCCACCTAGTAGTTATATTTGTACTATCTTGATTCATCAGTATTTAAAGCATCCTAGTTTGAATTTATTGACCCTAATGATTCCATGATATTCAGTACTACTTTTAACATGTGCCTTTTGTTTCAGATTCATGAAAGTTTTGGAGCCAGAGAAGGTTGCCAATAAACTGCTAGAGGGGATATTGACCAACCAGAAAATGATTTTTGTTCCATCATTTCTGAAGATACATCTAATATTGGAAAAGTACGTACAGGAAATATTAGAAAACAAACTCTAGTTATAACTATTTCTTAATATGCAAACGTCTAGATTTTTTTTCTCTTAAAGTTTTGTTTCAGAAAAACACTCATTTTACTACAGTGGAACCAAATCAGTAAAAGAAAGTATGGCAGGGTGGTAAGCCATTTGAATAAGTGATCAATAGAAAACGAAGCCACCCCATCTTCATTGATAAGTATGTTGATGTCAGATAGTTATCCTCCTGTGACAGCAAATATCTGCACCAGAAAATGTTTTACAAAAAATATATAGTAAGATAGTAGTCTTCAGATATGCTAAGGGCTGTCTTAAAGAGGTGGGTGATCAATTGTTCTCTATGTGCACTGAGGGTAGGGAAATAAATAGGTTAGATATTATGGAAAGCTTTCAAACTATAAGGTTAGTCAAATATTAGAATAGGTTACAAAAAGAGGTTGTAAAATCCACATCATTGGAACAGGGTAGGCAGACATCTGTCATGAATGGTCTAGGTGTACGTGGTCCTACCTCAGCATGGGGAGATGGAAAAATGACCACTTAAGACCTCCTCCAGCACTACATTGCTATTATTCACTGTTTTAAAATATAACAATAGCACTGTCACAAAATAGTTTAAGTCAGGACAGTGTCTCTCTCTGTGATGGTACTAATAGCTCTTGCACAAAAAAAGGTTAGTTGAGTCCCCTTCTCATTGGCTCTGAGGGGCCCCTTTTGCAGTGGAACCAATGTGGTTATAAGTGCATGGAGGGACAGATTTGTGGTTAGAGGTGTTAGGGGATATGCAGGGGAAGATGCACTTTCTGCAGAGCATGGTGTCGCCACTCTGCCTCAGTGAGCAGAGCGTGAGGCATGGGCATCTTGGGGGAAGGTCAGAAGTGGGGCCAAAGATCCTGCTGCGTCACAATCTTCCTGACCAACATTTCAACCTTCCAGGCCATCAGTCTCATAAAGGCTAAAGTAGCTTCTGCGAAATGGCTCCGAAACTGCTCCACAGCCTAGGAAGCAGGATTTCTCCCCTATACCTCCCTGTACAAGGGTTAACCGGGACTCGACCCTCTCCAGGGCGGCGGGGAGACACACCGGCTCACTACATACAGTTATTGTTCGGGGAATTAGTCTGTCCGCGGGGGTCTTCCTCGGCAGCCTTTGCGGTAACTGAAATAAACAATGTAAGCCCAGGCCCAAGTCAGGGCGGGCAACAATGCTGAGTTAGGAGCTCAGGCCCTCAAGCAGGGCTGAGCAGTAGCAGTACAAACAATAGCAATAGGCCCAAGCCTCCTCAGGCCTGGGAGAGGGGGAGACTGCCACCCACGAGTTGGGTGGCAGGGGGGACGCAGGCCCTCCCACTCCACTGCGTCCCAGCCTGGGACCCTAGCAGCAGCAGAAGACCAGCTGCTTCGTCAGTGGGGATCCTGGCCACAACACACTGACATCGGCTCTGGCAGTGCTGCAGCCAGACTAGGGTTGGCTGCCCCCGGGCTACTTCCACACTCCCCCTCGGGTAGTACCTGGGTCAGGGTGTTGTCCTCTGGGGGGTCCAGCACCATAGGTTCTTCTGGACAGCGAGCACAGGGTAGGTCCGGCAACGCCTCCTGGTAGCGGGCACAGGGCAGGCCCGGCAACTCCTCCGGGTAGCGGGCACAGGGCAGGCCCAGCCAGTCCTGGCGGCTGCCTTGGGCCGCAGAGTTTTCCCAGTCACAAGCTAGGCTGGAGGCGTCTGGCCTCTCCGGCGGCTTGGGCCTTACTGAACTCTGAGGGCGAGCCTTTATACTTCCAGGTTGCCGCCTGACCCTCTGAGGGGCGGGCTCTGAGCTCCCTAGCTCCGCCCACTCTGGCCTCCGGATGGGCTCCTCCCTCTCTGGGGCGGCAGGGAGCCACACCGCCTCACTACACTCCCCTTGCACTTCTGCCCAACACCCAACCTAGTTACAAGATTTGCCCCAGAGTGCAAATCCAGCACCAGGTACTGCATGTCAAATTAGCTAATTCAGAATAACATTTCCAATTAACCATTTCACTGTTTGATGAAACACCTCTGACAGTAGAGCATGGGATCCTTAACAAACTGATGTCACACTCCACAGAAAAAGTCTTTGGCTACGTATACTTTTAAAATGCCACAGTAGCACAGGTGCCATTGTGCTGCTGCTGTAGCACTTCAGTGTAGACACTTATTACAGTGAGGGGAGAGGTTCTCCCACTGGCTTAGATAATCCACCTCCCCAAGAGGTGATAGCTAAATTGACGGAAGAATTCTTCCATCAACCTAGCGCTGTCTACCCTGGAGGTTAGACAACAGCTTACCTATGTCTCTCAAATGCAGATTTTTCACACTCCCGAGAGACTTAGCTATGCTGATGTTATTTTTGGCTAGATGTGTCCACAAACATTTGATTTGACAAATTGTAACTTTTTGTTAGGGTTTGTCCACAGAAACACAAAGTTGGAGGCAAACTGGGGTGTGACACAACCCTGCTGCAGACTGTCTATGTGGACCCTGCTGACGTGCATTAACAGTTCATTAATGTGCTGTGATTAGTCCCGTTTCAAAAAGGACTAGATTGTTGGCTGATTTTTACAATTTTAGATTTATGAGCTAAAAGCCCTCATTATATTGAGTAATAAGAGAGCTAACATGGCTAAAATGTGCTTGTGGTGGTGGGGACAGACAGAGTTACAAACTTTTGGCAGCTGTACAGAAAAGGTTATTATTAGATAAGTTTCAAAGGTGGCTTATAAAATGACCCACATAATCGCAAAATTTCTGAAGCCTCAAGAATTCAGGGTTTAGGGTCCCGCCAAAGCCACTAACAGCCATTGAGATAACCTAAATCAAGAATTTTTTCAAAATGAAATTTCTTACGTTATTTTCTTGGGGCCCAATAGTAACCGGACACGCAAAAACCCATGGGAGGAACGCTAGAGGGAGGAAACTTCACCTGACACTCTTCCCGTAGCTGCCACCAAATCATAACAACAGGGTGTGAGGGTTTGCTGCCCTGTGGGAGAAAGAGTGCATCCAGTATACAAATCCTTCAGCAGAAGCACAAGAGCATCCCTGGGGCTCCAGCAATGGAGCCATGTCACCACGGAATGCTGCACAGGCAGTAGCCCTTGGAATCCCCACGAAGGGAGGCAGATTGTGGTGGAATGGGGCTGCACTCTAGGAGTAACATATCTTAGGGCTATTTAATTCTTTGGACATATTCTCCACAAGGGGGAAGTTATTTGCATATGTCCAGCTTCCCCTGACCCTCCCACTCTGGCCCCAGGCCAGCATTTCCTCTTACCCATTATCCCCCTTTCCTACAGAAGGAGGGAGTCCAACAAACAGAAGTTCCGTGGATCCTGGGGAGATGATCGCACACAGTTTTAAAGTTTCTAATCATTATTTCAATTAAATGTTTCAATCTCTCTTCCAGGATTCTTCCAGAGCATGCCATGGCAGCAGTGTACAAGCTGCAGAATATTCAATTTGATGCAGTTGTTGGATACAGAAACAGGGTCATAAGTGATTAGGTCATCGCCCTCCCCCTCAAACCGCACAGGCTGCAGATGGTTCATGTTTTGAGTTCAGATCAATTATTCAGTGTTTTGATTCATTCAGAGAAAAAATGGAAGACCCATCACTTTCCAACTGCCTTCCCACAACAGCAACACTTGATAAAAGTCCCAGCAACACTGCTCTGAACATCAATGAATTTCTGTAGGTACCTGGCTGGCTGAGTTCCTGTTACAATGATTATTTTAATGCTTTTGGTATTTGCTAGTATTGTGTAATTAACTGAATATGTTAGGGTGCCAAGAGCTTTAGGTAGAAATCTTTTTATCATTCTAAATCTAAATAAATATATAAAATAGACACATACACAAATCCATGTGTGCATGACAACAGACTATGCGGTAGCGGTGGAAAATGCAGTCCTTCAGACTGAATGTTGCTTAATTTTGTTGGCTCCCAGATATCAGGGTGATCCTATCTATTCTGTAAAGGTTCTTATACCACACTCATCACCATAGTATCTGAGCACCTAAGTCATTCATTGAGTAACATGACTGCCACATGGGGGAGAAGCGCATGTTGGCTATTTCTTCAGTGCTTCTGAATGAGGCATTCCGTAACTACTCACAGAGAAGTACTATTAATTATAGTGCCACAGATATTCATAGTGCTAATGTATACAACAAAGACAGAGGCTCTGAGTCTAAACAGTGGCCAAGGTGAGCTTAGCATAGGCTGAAAATGCAAAGGGACAGTTTCCTCATCTGTTAAGCAATCACTCACCTTTAAAATGGATGCTTGGAGCATTAAGGAAACTTAAGTAATGTCTTAAAGGGCGAGCGTTGTATTTTCCCCTCTCTGTTAGAAGGCCCATTTAGAGTATGTCTACACTGCAGCTGGGAGCCAGCATCTCAGCACAGATAGACAGATTCCCAAGCTAGCACGCTAAAAATAGCAGCGTGGACACTGCAGCTCAGACTCTCAAACCTAGGGAATCGGACTGGGCAAAGTGGTTTTATCATTCCTTCTAACCGTGGCAATTCAGGGCCTACCTGCCCATAAGCCAAAGTCACCATTTCCTGATACCTTCCATCTACATTCTTCATCTTACTGTACTTCAGCTGCCTCATAAGTGACATCTGTCTTTGACTCCTGTGCATGAATTTGAAAGTGGCCAAACCCCCTTCTTCTGCAAAGGATACACACAAGTCAGACTGACAACTATCAGTTACCTGGAGTATATGCCATGGCAGATTTCCTTATACTGTCTCTTCCTCCTCCATATGGGTTTCATATTTCCATTCTGATTCTCCACAGGGAATATTACTACAAACACCTGCTAGAATGCACTAGCTTAGCTAAATAAGACCAAAGTCTCTCTATTCTCTCATTCCAGCTTTGGTACCTGCCTTTCTTGAAAGAGAGCCATCAGCTCTCCCATAGATCAGTCCCCACCCCACATCTCTATCATATCCTTCCACTGGCTCCCTCTTCTCGATTATACCAAACATAAGCTACTCGTGTTCACTTCACGGCCCTTCACGACCTATCTCCACCGTACCTGTCATCCCTCATTTGCTATCAAAGTGTCAACTCCCACCTCTGATCAACCCATGATGCCAGCCTCCGTCACCCACTTGTTGAATTTTCAAACAGGCACCTCCATGCTTTCTCCTGTGCTGTCCCTCACACTTGACAGAACTTCCCATAAACATCCATAAAACTAATGCATTATCTTCCTCCAAACTCTCATCTGTTGTTTAGCCTACAAAAAACTTAATGGTTAGGCTGGTGGTATACTAAGACCACAACCAATCAAGATGACCAATATTGTCTTTTTGTTTCCCTGTACTCCCCTATTGGTCTGTCTGTCTTCATCTGTTGTCTTAGATTGTAAGCTCTTTGGTGCACGGACTGTCTTTTTGTTCTGTGTTTACATAACTCAAAGGCCTGGTCTACACTACGGGATTAATTCGGATTTAGCAGCGTTAATTCGAATTAACCCTTCACCCGTCCACACAACAGAGCCATTTAGTTCGAATTAAAGGGCGCTTTAAATCGATTTCTGTACTCCACCTCGACGAGCGGAGTAGCGCCAAAATCGATTTTGTTAATTCGAATTAGGGTTAGTGTGGCTGCACACCACCGAATTAATGTGATTAAAATAAATGGGGTAGTGTGGCCGCACACCACCGAATTAATGTGGTTAAAAACCGAATTAATGTGCTTAGTGTGGCCGTGCACAATCGAATTTATACAACCTGTTTCCCAAATTCGAATTATCTAAATTCGGATTAATCCCGTAGTGTAGACATACCCCTAGAATAATGGAGTGCTGGTGCACTGATAACACAATTAATAAACAAACAGTAACCAGGATCATTCAAAGGAGCCAGTTCCAAGCAAGACACACGGTAAACACCCTCTGGTCTGAAAACAAGATTCGTTTTTCATTATGCTCATTTTAGAACCCTCATGATGCACCAGAGTTTTGTGCACATAATGACCTTGTGATTACTGGCTTCAGCTAACAATTCCCTCTCGTATTCAAGCAAGCCACTCACAGTATTTTAGACTGCGGAAAATATTGCAAGGCGTCTGTAGCTGAAACAATGAATCTCCTGCTTGAGATTCTCTTGCTTTTTCTCACCATAATCTACTCCTTCATGGAGGTTTCTGTTTATTCCGGCGAAAAGAACATCTGTCAGCAGAGAAATTGTTCTGATTACTGGAGCTGTGCATGGAATTGGGAGACTCCGCCTATGTATTTGCCAAGCATCAAAGCAGATTATCGTGTTGATGTCCCACAGAACCAATAAGGCAAACTGCACAGCTGCCTTTACTACCCTTCTGCCCACAGGCTGGAAGCTTTTAAAGGAATCAGAATTAGAGCTGGATGATATTTTTTGGATGAACAGTTTAAATGGCAAAAAAAAAGAAGAAAAAAAAGCAGTCTCAGTAGACCCAAAACGATTTGTGAATTTGCCAAATAGTTTGTCAACAACAACAACAACAAAGAAAGTAAGTCACTGGGCCAGGGAAAGAACACGAGAACGGTTCCATAGCCTGGTGGTTACAGCACTGAGGATGTGGGAAACCCCAGCGCAAGTCCCTGCTCCAATTACTATTTAGTGTTTTAAAAAATTGAAACAACTTCAACCGGAGGGACAGAGACACCTGCCCCAGGGCATTGCATATCCCAATGGTTAGGACAAGCCTCCAAAGTGTGAGAGACCCAAGTTCAAATCCCTTTTCCACATCAGTCAAAGGGAAGAATTGAACGTGGGTCTCCCTCATTCTAGGTGAGCACTCTAATCCAAGGGCTAAAGGGGATAAGAGAGGTCGCTGCCATCTAGCCTGATCCAAATGTACAAAAAAATCTTGTTTCCTTCAATTCAAAACAGATTTTTTTGACTTTCCAACATTTTTCACAATTTCTGGTTTCAGTACAATCCAAACCAACAGTTTTGTTTTTTTCAAATCTGCCAGCAAAGCAAAAACAAAACAAAACAAACAAAAACACCCAGGATAAGTTGAGCTGCCTTTTCTGAAGGTGTAAACAATGTTTAAAAAAGGCAATTTATTGTCAAATCCTACCTCCTTCCTGAATTTTGCACTCTATAGATCTTTGTAGCAATGATGCATGTGAGGTATTCTCTGTCTAGATCACCTGCTAACAGTAAGATCACTGTAGCATATTGAAAATGCACGTGGCTTGGAGCCAGAAAACAGATGACTGTTTTTGAGTTTTTTTAATGGGATTTGACTTAGACATCATCTCCAATATAATACTTATTATAACTGTCTTATTACTGCACCACTTGGAACAGACTCTTCCCATATTGCCTAGCTTAGTTCATGCAGTCTGCGTGAAAGACTGGAGGAATGCAGTTGAGCACAACTGCTTGTGACTGGATAGTTTTCTGCTATTCTTTAGCACTGGTAGCAAATGATAGGAAGTAGACACACTGAACTTTGGGGTATGAAAATATTTATCCTTCCTTGCCAGCAGCTCCTTCAGCAGGAATGAACAGTGCTCCCCAGTGGCTGAGAGAGTTTGCAGGGTAAGACATGATTTCCCCAGAGTACAATGGAAGCCCACCTGGCAGAAGACAATGGACAAGGAATACAGATTTTTCAGGAGAAACAAAATCAGAAAGATTGTTGAGAAAAGAGAAATTTAAAAATAGGAAAGTGAAAATAATATGGGGGCAATTTGACTGCTAAATATACTAAAGAAAGGAGGAGTAAATATATAAGAGTGAGAGGCAGGAAAAAGATGGAGAAGAATGCTTATTTTTCAGTTTTGTAGATTTGCTGTTATAGTATGGCTTGTGCTAGGCGTCTATCTAATATATATTAGTCTATCTCCACCCATCAAGGAGTTTTTATGCTGGAACTCCTCAATGACTTGTGTCTGCACATAGGACACAAAGATATGGGGGCAAATTGACTTCTCTGATGCCAATAAATGCTTCTCACAAGTTACACCCTCCCAGAGGTCTAGTTTAGATGTCGTTTAGTCCCAGTTTACTTGCTAAGAAATGAATATGGCCCATTGTCCCTTGTTATTTTCAAATACTCTAGTTTCCTGATTGCGTTTTTCATACTCCCATGGGCTCATGACTGTTCAGAGAAATCAGGAACACTCTAGTCTGAGGGTAAAGGAGGACAGCAAGATTGCTCAGAATCCAATGAAGTGTCGTTGGGACCAGAAAACAAGTGACTTTTCCCTGCACAGTGGTAATACTGGTCACCAAAACAAGTTACATTCTGACAAGCTTAAAATCTACTGTAAGTACTTACATGGCCCCATTCTCTGTAGTATCTCAGCACCTCACAGTCTTTAATGCAGTTATCCTCACAACACCCCAGTGAGGTAGGGCAGTGCTACAAGCCCCATTTTACAGATGGGGAGCTAAGGCACATATTGAGAGAGAGACTAACTGACTTGCCCAAAGTCCCACAGGGAGCCAGTGGCAGAGCAGGGAATCGAATCTGGGTCTTCTGAATCTCAGGGCTCTTGCCTGGGATCTGAATCCTAAGATCCAAGCCTGGGATTCAACTCACAACATAAAATTAAAACATATTTATAAGTTCTGGTATTTGTAAGTTGTAGTGTTAAAAATATTTCTCTCTCTCTTTAAAACAAACAAACAATTTTCAGACTACAAAGGCATTTCTGCCAGCAATGATGAGAAACAGTTAGAGGTAGATTGGCTTCAATAGTTGGCCATTATATGATCAGGTATATATAGCTATATTTTAGGGTTGATTTTTTCCATGTAGGTAGGGGAGTGTCATAACCAACCTCTTCCCCTTCTCTCAGCTGGCTACGGCCAAAAGGTGAAAATAACTAGTTCTCTGTTGGATGAAGGATGGAAGCAGAAATGCAACACCTTCTTCTTATGCTGCATATTTCATTAACATACCTAACCCCACCCAAGTCTGATCCTCTTATTTCCTCTCTTTCCTCCTCTCTTTTATCAAAACTAGTAAAAGGTGCATTTACATAGTCATAAAATGGAACCTGCATTTTTTGAAATACCATTAGCTTATGGCTAGAGCAACATACACTGAAATGAATGGGAGTCCATGACAGGGCCAGCTGGAGAGAAAATTGTTGATAGGAAGCCCATGTCAATTGCAAAAAACCATTGGGGTTTCAGGTTTCTTTTTCTGTAGGTAACAGTAAAGCTAGAACTAGCCCTGCTAACGGACTGTGATGCAGGATTTTGACTCATCCTGGACAAGTAGGTTCATTTGAGGTTATTTATTTCCCATCCTCTCTCCCTTAAATGAGGAAGGCAGCAGACTAGAAGACAGGAACTACTGTCTTCACCAGTGACTTTCAGAAAGTCACAGGTTAACCTCTTTGTGTCTCAAACTCCCCCATCTGTAAAATGGGGATACAGCAGAAGCCTCCTATGAAGGCATTTCACTATATAATAGGGCAGGACCAACCTAGCAAGAGTGTGGCAGGGCATCAGAGCCAGCCTTTTGGATGGCCCTTTGAAACTATTTTTGCTGCCTTCACAGATGAAATAGACTCCTGTCCACCATGATCACAGAGCTGGCCTGTGGATCTGTAAGATGATTCTTTGAATATACCACAAGTGTAACTGACTCATTGTAAGACCAAAGCAGACTGTGAGAACTTCAAAAAGATCTCACAAAACTAAGTGATTGGGCAACAAAATGGCAAATGAAATTTGATGTGGATAAATGTAAAGTAATGCACATTGGAAAAAATAACCCCAACTATACATACAATATGATGGGGGCTAATTTAGCTACAACGAACCAGGAAAAAGATCTTGGAGTCATCCTGGATAGTTCTCTGAAGACATCCACACAATGTGCAGTGGCGGTCAAAAAAGCAAACAGGATGTTAGGAATCATTAAAAAGGGGATAGAGAATAAGATGCCCTTATATAAATCCATGGTACGCCCACATCTTGAATACTGCGTACAGATGTGGTCTCCTCATCTCAAAAAAGATATACTGGCATTAGAAAAGGTTCAGAGAAGGGCAACTAAAATGATTAGGGGTTTGGAACGGGTCCCATATGAGGAGAGATTAGAGAGGCTAGGACTTTTCAGCTTGGAAAAGAGGAGACTAAGGGTGGATATGATAGAGGTATATAAAATCATGAGTGATGTGGAGAAAGTAAATAAAGAAAAGTTATTTGCCTGTTCCCATAATACAAGAACTAGGGGCCACCAAATGAAATTAATGGGCAGCAGGTTTAAAACAAATTAAAGGAAGTTCTTCGTCACACAGCACACAGTCAACTTGTGGAACTCCTTGCCTGAGGAGGTTGTGAAGGCTAGGACTATAACAGCGTTTAAAAGAGAACTGGATAAATTCATGGAGGTTAAGTCCGTTAATGGCTATTAGCCAGGATGGGTAAGGAATGATGTCCCTAGCCTCTGTTTGTCAGAGGGTGGAGATGGATGGCAGGAGAGAGATCACTTGATCATTACCTGTTAGGTTCACTTCCTCTGGGGCATTGGCCACTGTCGGTAGACAGGATACTGGGCTAGATGGACCTTTGGTCTGACCCAGTACGTCCATTCTTATATTCTTATTGTACATACAGTGCTTTGAGGAGGTGTTTAGGCCAATTCCAGTCTCCTCCAGCCAAAGTAGAGTCCAGATGCTTTTTTCTTTGACCCTAGCCATTCACCTAAATCAGTTTACTGTAATAGGTATAGAAATGAGACTGAGTTGAGATGAGGAAATTTGGGACTTTCAATTCCGTTTACTACAGAGCAAATCTTCTCTCCACCACACTTCCCAGGGACCTGGACATTGGAGAAAGGGAAGGAGCAGGGGTTTTGTGGGTTGTAGTGCTGCCTCAAACTAGGACTGAGGTACCTAAAGCCAGAGTGTAGGTGCCTAAGTCCCTCTGAATCTGCCCCTAAGAGGCTTCCTTACATGAATGTTTGGGGCCAGTTCTCCACATTCTGATCTGTTTGCATTCTGTACCCACCTAGCAGCGGGGTAGATGACCGGACTGGTTGCAGAGTAGTGGGAAAATTAGGTTCTAAGCTATTTGAAAAGAGCAAGAATGAGCAGCTGCACCCTCGCAAAGCAGAAAACATGCATCTCCTGGAGTTCTAAGCCACCTTCTTTATATCTATTGACCAACCAAGCTCATCTAAAACGCCTCAGGTAATAAGAGCAGATGAGATGAGCCATATTTAAGTTTATATTGACATAAGAGGGCACTGCTGCTTCTTTTTCACGTGAGACTGGATCTTAGATTAACATTTTTAAGCCCTCCAAATTCTCCGGCTTTATTTGACTGTACAGTACTTTATTTTTTTCCTGTTTGTGTTTTCCCCTCTCCCATGCCTTAAGTCTTAAGCCACTGTTTTTTAATTTAAGATGAATTCAAGGTAGAAATGTTTCTAGCCTTTGTCATACACAGTTAATGTCTTTCCCTACTATGCAATTGCAATCTCTGGAGCCATCAACAGTCTTTGAACCTAAACATTGCTTTAAGCTCAGAGGTTGGATTCACAGCAATGAATTAGAGGCTCCATACTCCAGTCCCACTCACCTGGTCCATTCAGTCCTCCCCCATCTCCTCTAAATTAGCGTGACTTTTTGTCCAGAGTGGAGAGGCTGGGATTTATAATTAAATTCCAATCTAATGTTAATTGAACCAGCACTTTCATGAGCCCAGTGCACCTCAAGGTGCTTTAAAATCAATACACAAAATACAAAGTGCAAGAAGGGCTCAGTAGCATGAGATTTACATGGAACCTTATTTTTTTATCCAGGTTATGTTACATTTAAGACTATTAACTCAGCATCAATAAATCTGGTGGGCAAAGATTTTCAGATTCAGGAAGCCCAAAAAGCAAAGGAATATGATTTTTAAGGTGTTTATCCTAATTTTTGAAACATCCAGTAAACTGACATCAGATGATCTCAAGTAAAACTGAAACTTTGTGATAACGGCTCAGATGAATTCCTTGTGTGTACCTCCTACAAGTCTTCAAAGCAGTTTTACTGTAAAAAAAGAAAATCAATAAAGTGTTTCACTGCAAACCAGCCCTAGAAATGCATGTGGCTATAAAAGTTAATAAATAATTACTCCCTCATGACAACAGCACTATGGAGAGTTTGTGGCTTCCAGTTCTAATCCCACCAGCAGCATTTCACACACATTGGAATGGAGAATGTGGTTTAGTTTCCAGGAATGCATGAGAACAATTGAAATAATCCAACCTACTGTAAATTACTACACGGGGTCTAGGAAAGCATGTATGGGTCAGACTGTTGTACTGAAGAAAACAGCAAGAATTTCCTGAGACTGAAGAGTCCTGCTGTCAGATGCAGTGGGTGATTCTTTATAGAAAAGGAATACACCTCCTTTACAGAAATTGTGCAACTTAAGGCACCAAGGAAAAGAGTCCAAGTTATAAGGTAGAAGTCCCTGAGTCAGTTTTAATAAATAATTATCAATCAACAGCAAAAAAATGAAAAGCAATGAATCATAGAATATGAGGGTTGGAAGGGACCTCAGGAGGTCATCTAGTCCAACCCCCTGCTCAAAGCAGGACCAATCCCCAAACAGATTTTTGCCCCAGATCCCTAAATGGCCCCCTCAAGGACTTAGGGTAAAATATTCTAAAGCACTTAAGTGCCTGAGTCACTTTTTAAAATGAGGTTTGGGCTTCTAAGTCACTTAGATGCTTTTAAAATGTTTACCCTCAGTATAATAATGTAAATAATTAACTTATGTGTGGCCATGCCTTGGCTTCAAAGAGGTTTATCTACAGAGGAGATACCATCCCTTGCGCAAGATATCTACTACAGTAAATATACAGTAGAACCTCTGAGTTCCGAACACCTTGGGAATGGAGGTTGTTCGTAACTCTGAAATGTTCATACCTCTGAACAAAACGTTATGATAGTTCTTTCAAAAGTTTACAACTGAACATTGACTTAATACAACTTTGTAACTTAACTATGCGGAAGAAAAATGCTGCTTTCCCTTTATTTTTTTAGTAGCTTACATTTAACATAGTGCTGTACTGTATTTGCTTTTTTAAATTTTTTTGTCTCTGTGCTGCCTGATTGCGTACTTCCGGTTCCAAACATGTGTGGTTGACTGGTCAGTTCATAACTCTGGTGTCCATAACTCTGAGGTTCTACTGTATCATCTACCAGAATCAGGGCCAAATTCTGCAGTCTTTATGCTAGAAAAATTCCTTTTTCATTATTTTAGGCCACCCCCCCCCATTATTAACATAACCTTTGATTGTCACTGTACTATAATTTTAATGCAGACTTTTTTTAACTGCTTTTGTTCCCAGTGGTAATTCCTAACTGTATTTCTAAAATAACTATAACTGAGAAGCAGGCCTTGACGTAAACATTTTAGAATAGATTTCCAATTGGATTTAAACAAAATCATAAAAACCCTTTGAGTAAGAACACGTCTTTACTTCAAAGATCCAGGTGCTGAATTCCTAGGGCTTCTGTTTTTCCAAATTTGGACATCTATATAAAACTCAAATTGCTAACAATAATCCCCCCCAAAATGAAATTAATGTCCAAAAATCTGGGGGTTTCAGAGCTCTTTGTGTATTCTGTAATGAGTAATGTATACTGAATGCACTAACCATTACAGTAGCATTAACTGTAATAAGTAATTTCTTTGTAACATTCCCTAGTGTGCTTTAACATACTACAGTTTCAAATAAAAGTGTTAAATCTTACTAGGGAAGCTTTAGTGCACACCAGCAGGGTCTACATGGATCAATACATACACAACACTAGTGCGGGTTAGAAGTTATACCCCCTTAGTCCACATTACTGCTCCATGGAGACAAGCTGAGGTGCAGGCCACCATTTCCTGTATAGGATAACGACCAATTTCATTTTTTATTTTGTTCATATCCAGGGTGATTTATCAGTTAAAACCTAAAATCTAAAGCACTATGAATTTCTTTTTGCTGATTAGCCAGGGCAACTGATGTTAGTGATTCAGTAGGTGGCACCCTCAGTCTGTGCTGGAACCACAGTGCACTCTGTGCTATTGTATTTTAGATGTCATACAAACAGAAACAGAGCAAGCAGCCATGGGGCCCCTACAGTCCATTGTAAACTCTGTAGCTCATAGGTGGGTCCTATATTCTTGCCGATACTGAAGGAGGATACATTTCTGTAGCTGTGTCAACAGAAAGACCGGGGGGGGGAGGCTTTATTTTGGGACTACTGTGATATAGGCATTCCCATTTTGGGCCCCAATAGTTATTTCTGGTCCTCAGAACATGAAATCCTGCCTCATTTCTTCTCTGCCTAAGGCTAGACATGCTCTTCTCCTTCAGTCTCTCCTAACAAACCCACTTTTTCCACACCTATAAACCCTAATCCTTTCCTCTTGGAAGCTGTGCCCCTGCCCATGAGTGTGAGAAGGTGAATAGAGAAAAAATAAACAGGGTAACCCTCACAATGCATCAGCAACTACATTGTTTCATGCCTCTAGCCTCCATCTTCCCAGCCCCCTTTTCTTAAGATGGTGATTGTCTTCGTCCCTCAAGTGCCTCAACATTATATTTTAATCACCTCAGGGCAGCAACACTGCTATCTTTAATTTGTCACGTATGTATGTGGAGCAACAGAAATAGCTGTTGATAATGGCATAGGTGCAGCTAAAGGAGCATTAGTTTTATGAGCTTTGATGCAGGGCCTATCCTCCTCACTGCTATTTTAGCAAGCTAGCACAGGTTTATCTACATGAGCTGCAAATCACACCCCTGCTTGCAGTATTGACATACTGGCCTGGCCTGGGGGGAAATCGATCTAAGTTATGCAACTTCAGCCACATGAATAATGTAGCTGAAGTCGACGTACTTAGATCTACTCACCACAGTGTCTTCACTGCGGTGAGTCGACAGCTGCCGCTCCCCCGTCGACTCTGCCTGCGCCTCTCACGGCGGTGGAGTACAGGAGTCGAGGGGAAAGCGCTCAGGGGTCGCTTTATCATGTCTAGACTAGTAGTATAGATATACTACTAAGAGTCCTACCCCTCCCAGGTGGACAATGTCCAAAGACAAAGGAACAAAAACTCTTCCACCCTGCCTGGGCTTCATTCCCTGCAGACTCATTACCCTACTCTCAGGCTCCGCAGCTTCAGTCTCCCTATCTTACAGAGCACTGCAGCTGTCTCCTCGAAGGCCCAGCTTTTCCTGAGCTGCTGACCAACAGGGCTTCTTTCTTCCCTACCTGCTTTAGGAGTCTTTTTTTTTTGCCAGCTACCCTGATCCATCAGGGACAGTCCCACACTACAGATGCCTTCCTACAAGCCTCTCCAGTTCCTTTCCCAGAAAGGAAACACCACCACCACCACCACCACCCCTTTTCTTCTTCTGCATCTCCTTCTCCCTATTGGCCTGCGATCCTTCCCTTATAGGAAGCCTGACCTGGCTCTCCCCAGCTGGGTCTAATCCTTCATTGCCTCTCCACTCCAGATGCCACAGAATGTGCTAACTGAGCTCTCTGGCTGCCCTTCACCCTGTCACTGCCACTGTGGTGTTTATACACCCCATCCCAGGTCCCCACTTGACTGAGGCTTCTAGGCACTACCACAAATAGTAATCGATGTGCTCAGGCAGCAGCAGACCCCACTGTTCTACATCAGGATTCCTTGAAAAATTGAGATCCCACTTCAGCGAATCCCAGAAGCAGTTTCTGTGGTTGGATGCAGTCAGTGGCAATTTGTATTGCTGACAGCCTAGCTAATATGGTTAATGGGTTTCTTTTACCCTTGCATAACTTTTATGTAACAATACACTGGAGGCGTGGCAACTTCCCAGCATTGCATGCTCCCTGCCTGTGACTTTCTGCTGCGTTAGCAGGATTGTTCATGTTGTAATAGATAAAAGGGACGGTGGGAAATTAGTGATAAGCCTCAAAATACATAAAAAACAAATAAAAGGTGATTAAGACATTATTTTTAAGCAAATAAAACATTCCCAGAGGCAGAGCCTGTAGGAGGTAGGGAGAGGAGGGGTCACTGCATACATGCGCAGAAGAGTCTGTTTGGAGAACTTGGTGTGAACACGCCAGAAAAGGAAACCTGAGTTCAGTTCCGGCCTCCCATTCACAAATGCAGTAAGACTCTCTGGAGAGTTTGGCACAGAGCTAGTTCTAGCTACTGCTCTAACAAAGGGGCATAGCCATCTCCCATCACCTGTCTCCAGGAAGTAATTTTGGTAAGTATTTGTTTTAGTTTGTATTAAAGAATGGGCTGGGGAAAAGTCATTTCTGTGCTCTCATCTGTCTCCTTGTTGCTGAGAAGTGGTGCTGGGTGGGGCAAGGAGAACTTGGCCTGTTTAAATTTCTATTGAATAATCTAATGGAATATCCTGGACTGATCATATGATACAGTAAATAAGCAGCCCTCTCTTTCTCAATGATCCCTTGCCCCACTGCTGCTGCTACTCAATGTGACACATAAGGAGTGTATAGAACAAACTGGTAGTGGCAGGGGATGGACTGGATGATCTAATAGTCTTTTCTCGCTGCAATATCTCTGAATGTAGTGTATGTGGTGACAGGGGGAAGAGGGAGTTTCTGGTGGGGGGGAGCATGAAGCAGATGGGGAATAGCTGTTCCAAACAATTCCCAGTAGGGAACAGAGCAGCACAGCTATGAACTTCAGAGAGAGCTCTGCAAAGAAATAAGATAAATACCATATGCAGGTACACACACAAGCACAGAATTCAGTCTCAATCTGAAAATGTAGCAATGGCAGCTAGCAGAAATCCCTGGCTCCAGAGGATGATTCAGCATTCTGAAATGATACAAGCACTGTCTACTCCTTGATCGCTCAGTGGGCCTGATATCCAGGAAACAGCACAGGGCAGAGAGGCACTGGGCGAATGAGGTGTAGTTCCTCGTATCCCAGAAGAGGTGGCTACAATCTCCTGTTCCACCTCTCCCTTAGCAAAGAGACTCACCCTGCTGCTGAGTAGGTACAAAAGTAAGGGAATTTAAATCCTCAAAAACACAAATCTGAGCCAACTGAGTTGCTGAAAATTATGTACCTCTATGTTACGGTTTGTCAGGCTGGTTTATAGGGCACTGTACTAAGAGTCAGGAGGCCTGGGTTCTATTCCCAGCTTGTTCTGTGGGTTTGGGCCGATCACCCCATCTCTCAGTGCCTCATCTTTCCAATCTGTAAAATTAATCACCCTTATAAAGTACATTGAGACCTTCGATGCAAAGTATATAGGAGCTAAGTATTCCTTATTCATTCTTATGTTGATCTCACATCCAGGATCAGGGACCCATTGTGCTAGGCGCTATATGGACATGCAGGAAGACAGTCCTAGACTGAAGAGCTTACAATTTAATAAAAGACAAGACCTGATAAGTGGGTGTAACAAGCAAACCAAAGCAAGGAATGGGGGTGGGAGAACTTGGGTAACTGGAATAGGAACATGTGGTTGTGTAGAATAGTTATGTGCACCTCTGGATGGCCTTGGGTCTTTTTTAATTGTAAGGTAAATGTAAGTAAATACATTGATACTGTAGCAGCAATCTGCCCAGTATGCCCCGAAGTGTGAGGCACCACGCTAACAATGGCAATGGGGAGCAAAGTCTGGGAGGAGCTAGAGAGAATGATGAACAGCAGTTGTTCTAGGAGAGATTCCCAGCTGCCCCTTGATCCTGCTGGGAACGTATACTGTGCGTAAACATTTCTACACACTTTACCCATCATAATTTCCACTGCAGATAGTTGACTCAAAACAAATCAATAGCCACGTTGACTAGAAATGCTTCCGATGTCTACGTAGCATTTTGGAGCGAGCACAAATGAGCCTCCAAGCCTGAGTCCACAAACTTGCTGGTGCTCTAAAACTGTGTAGACAGTACTTGGAAGCTGGAGCTCTGATGCCTAGAGAGGGGAGTGGGCTTCAGAGTCTGATCTCCAGCCCTATCTGCAACTTCAAAGGGCTGCCTATACAGCTATTTATTTAGAGTACTAGCACGAGCCCCGCTGGACCAAGTCTGTCAACCTGGGCTCTCACTCGCTCTGAAATGCCAATGTCTGCTGTGTAGACGTACCCTTAGGGGTTGATTGTCCCTCGCCTTTGAACAGGTGATGGTGAGGGAATCAGATGAGAGAGGGTCACATCAAGAAGCTTTTCTGCATCCTGTACAAGAGCCAGGGACAACTGCAGTCCGTGCCTTTGGTGGACTACAGTGACTGATTCCTTCATGTCCTGCCGCAGCATCTTTACTAGCCTACAGAACTTGCCAGCAGTGGAGATGGGAGCAGGCTGAAAAGTGCTAAAATGTGGTACAGGCTGTTCTCTCCCGCCACTTGCACTGGGGAGTGGGTGAAGGGTTGTACCTCCCAAGGATCAGTCTCTCCTAGAGCTTTCCCTGCAGTCATGTGACTCCATACCGCAACATTGTAACTCACACATTCTGGTCCCTAGAGAGCTACTGTGCTGAAATCAAAGTTAAACAAGATACTTGAGTTGGATCTTGAAAGTTACTGTCTTCCTAAACATCTAGACACCTTTTTTTTCCCCCTTTTAAATTTAAATACCAGGCAGCTATTCACAACCAAAACCATTCTCAACCTTGCCTTTTCTTTGCAGATAAGTTATGAAGCTGTCGGTTCTTGGTGCAACAGGTCAATCTGGTCAGTTTCTGGTCTCACAAGCGCTACAGCAAGGCCATGAAGTGACAGCACTTGTGCGGAATGTCAACAAACTGACTATTCAACATAAAAATCTGAAGGTACTTCATTACTTAAATACTAAGCAGATAATAGTTTGCTATATGAGGCCAAGGTTTGCTGAAGTGACTAGTGATTTGGGTACCTCTACTTGACACTTTAGAGGGGCCTGATTTTCAGAGGGTGGGTGCTCAGCACTTTCTAAAAATGGTGGTCATTTTAATGTGTCTCAAGTCAGGCAACGAATAATGCAAGCAATGGGGACCACTATTTTTTTTCCCTCTTGGCCTAAATATATTCTATATTTTTCTACTGTACATATATTGCCTATGGATCTGATCCAAAGCCTATTGAATTCAATTGGAGTCTCTCCATTGGATTCTTTAGGCTTTGGATCAGCTTCTATATAGCTATTGTAACTCGGGTTGGGCAAATGATTCTAAAAAAACATGTCAGCCTGCCTAATGGCATCTAAATTATTTGTGTGGCATGTGATCTCCAATAACCAGATACAGCACCTGCAGATTCCTGTCCTACTAGAAATTCCCACCTTACTTTCTGAGCCAGTATCTCTACAATCCCAGGAGATTTTATGTTCTACCACATTTCCTGTTATTTTCGTCTTTAATTTTAATGCACTTTTATGAGCGCCCCAGCTGCAGTTTGGGTCTGGGAATTGAAAGGCTGGAATTGCCAAAGGCTCTGTTCCTGCAGCATGCTAATTTTAGTGGGATTTGAGAGCAGTCAGCAGTTCTCAAGAGATGTTCACAGCTTGCAGGAATGGGGTCTAACTGCCTCAGAGAAGAGCTTCACCAGACACCTCGACTGGACTTCTTATGACCCTGGAGAAGAGAGCATTGACTTTGGACAAGGCAAACAAAGACCTGAACACACCCTTGAAGACTGGATCCTCCCTAGAGCCTGAGCCTCTAGGCCAGTATCATTAGTCTGTGGAGCTGGGAGGCACTGAACTCCAGTGCAGTCCAGTGTATTAGGCAGTGGGCAGGGAGTTAGGATCTCTCAGTTCTATTCTCAGCTCTGCCACTGAGGTGCTGAGTAAACCTGGGCAAGTCACTTCATCATGCTGTGCCTCAGGAGAAGGAAATGTTGACGGGTATAGTGGGGAGAGAAGTACTGACCAGATTATGATGATATTAAATCTTTTTAGGTGGTGGAAGCAAACATCTTTTCAGCAGAACAGTTGTCGGGACATTTTCAAGGTCAAGATGCTGTCATTTCCTGCTTGGGCTTCCCCTACAAGATCTTCTCAGCAATTTCAGGATACACAGATTCAATGGAAGCGATAGTGGCTGCCATGCGGCTAGCCAAAGTGAACCGTGTAATAACCATGACATCATGGTACACTTCCCGTGAGTACAGTCACCAGCGGATTGTTCAAGTGCATCCTGCTAAACATTGGCTCGAGAGAGAATGAGGCAGGAGGAGGGGTAACCATTGTCTACTGGGTAAAGGGGATTTTGGTGTCTGAGATTCCTGAGAACCTTGAACTGAAAATTGAGTTTCAGTACTGAAGGGAAAGAACAAGCAGTTCTGTTGTTGAGCAGGGATAAAATTTTCAGAAGCCGTAATTGACCTCACCTCCTACATTGCATTGCAAGCCAATAGGACTTAGGCTGCTAAGTCACTTTATTATTTGTATTACTGTACTGCTTGGGAGCCCTAGTCATAGACCAGGAGCACATTGTGCTAGGTGTTGTACACACAGAACAAAAAGACAGTCCCTGTCTCCAGGGGCTTAGAATCGAAGTAAGATGCCTTTGAAAATTTTTCCCCATATCCCTTCTTGTTGGATTTCTAAGCCGAACCCACTAAAATTCCCCAAAGTCCTGCATACAGCCTGGGATAGCTTCTTCAGAGGCTGTCTTGGCTTCATTTTTTCCAAAAACCTCGAATCCTATCCAGAATATGACAAGGATCATGATAAATTATGCTACATTTCAGGTGACTGGACGATATATCCTGCCTGGTGCAGTTACAAATAGAGCTCAAAATTTGGTGAACCACTCTTACAGTTCTACAGGCCAGCCTCATTTGATGGAAGATGCTGATATAGTAGGTGTTACAGTGCCTAGGCCCAAAGTTTTTGCCATGCTAATCTACAATTCCTTCATTTTATTGGCTAGTTAAATAGCTAAACACTGGAAAACACCTTTCTTTTGACTTTCATTAAAAAAGTGTTTTTTAAATCTGTAGGACAACGTAGACTAAAGTCTGCTGGAAATTCTCCCTAAGCTTCCTGGTTCCCTCCTGCAGTCTCTTTCCCTACAGACTTGCCCTCCCCTTAGCAAGGCATACCTCTGCCCTTACTATAGTGAATCAAACTCCCAAAGATAGTAAAGGGGCCCTCTCTCAACTTTCCTGTGCTTCACAAGGAACTCCTCTGTGTCTACCTTCCCTCTCTGGGTCTACCTTCCCCCTTCTGTCCCAATACCTAGACTGATGCCATCTCACTTGAGGATGCATGAGTGCTGTGATAGCCAATAGAGCCAAACTCATATTCAGGAATTCTGTGAGAAGAGTGAAAAGAATGTCTCTTTCCTTACAGCTGAGTCTGGACAGAACTCTCCACTGATGGTGCGTTTTCTCCTCCTGCCACTCATCAGAAGTGTGCTTACCAACATGAATCAGATGGAGAACTACTTAGAGAAGGAGTGCAGTGACCTCAGCTGGACGGTAGTGAGGCCACCAGGACTTCAAAATGTTCCAGCCACAGGTAAAGAAACTAGGGTAGCAGCATCAACTGTGAGAAAGCTTTGATGACTGTATAACCAGTAAGTAATATGATGGCCTTATGGGCGATGAAGATATCCACTCATTGCCTACTGTCCTTCTTTTGAATAGATGTTAAGCACCTCCTGCAGCAGGTGCTGATTGGCCTTAATTCTGACTACGTTTTTATTTGTATTATGGTAGCACTTACGAGCCAGAGTCATGGCCCAAGACCCTATTGTACAAGGTGCTGTACAAACACAGAACAAAAAGACACTCCCTGCCCCAAAGAGCTTACCTTTGGAGGCCACTCAATATTTTGCAAGATCTGTTAGTTGGCTTGAGGGGAATTGGTAGAGCTATTTGGAAAAGGGTGCAGAGCGACATCTAGCCAGTACCGTTAATTTTACTTTCAGGTGGCCCAAACTATTTTAAACTGAAAGCGGGAAAAGAAAGTATTAAATGGATTTTAGAATAAATGTTTCCAATATAGGGGTATCAGTTATATGTTAACTACATCATTTAGCCAATGTTTCCAGGGACTGATATAGCAAAGCTTTACTAACCAAGGACCTGATCCAGTGCCCATTTAAGTCAGTGGAAAAACTTTGCGGGGCATTGGACCAGGGTCAAGGATAATAAGTGGAAAAAACACTGAATTGAAGGAACACTATCAAAGAATAAGCAGGCCCCAAATTTGCCCTACCTGTTACTTACTTCATGCCATGCATGCAGCAAAATCAAGCCCCGTTGAGTTCAGTTTTCCATTCTAGTGTGAAGGTAGAGCTCTTGTTAATTTCATTTTGCCATGACTGTGGCAGATAAAGCACTAGACTAGAGCTGTGTGAAACCCAGGGAGTTCAGACAAATCCCTTTTAGGCTTCATTTCATGTAAGGTAGCACCCGCTCCGTGTTTGAATTTTGCGAACCCAACATTCCAAAGCAAAGCTCATCTCTAATTGACAATTTTGTGCTGATTTGACTCATACTATCACTTTTCCCAGGGCTTTCCTCTATGCCAGGGGTGGGCAAACTTTTTGGCCTGAGGGCCACATTGCGTTTCCGAAATTGTATGAAGGGCCGGTTAGGGGAGGCTGTCCCTCCCCAAACAGCCAGGCGTGGCCCGGTCCCTGCCCCCTATCCAACCCCCCACCCGCTTCTCACCCCCTGATGGCCCCCCCAGGACCCCTGCCCCATCCACCCCTCCCTGTCCCCTGACCCACCCCTGACTGCCCCCTGCCCCCATTCAACCCCCCTGTTTGATGTCCTCTGACCGCCCCGACCCCTATCCACACCCCTGCCCCCGACCACCACCCAGAACTCCCCTGCCCTCTATCCAACACCCTCTGCTCCCTGTCCCTTTACCGCGCTGCCTGGAGCACTGGTGGCTGGCGGCGTTACAGCCGCGCCACCCAGAGCACCCGGACAGGCAGCCGTGCTGCCTGGCTGGAGCCAGCCACACCACTACGCAGCACAGAGCACCGGGTCAGGCTGGGCTCTGCAGCTGTGCTGCCCGGCAAGAGCTTGCAGCCCCGCCGCCCAGAGTATTGCACCGGCGGGGAGCGAGCTGAGGCTACGGGGGAGGGGGAACAGCAGGGGAGGGGCCGGGGGCTAGCCTCCTGGGCCAGGAGCTCAGGGGCCAGGCAGGAGGGTCCTGCCAGACGGATGTGGCCCACGGGCCGTAGTTTGCCCACCTCTGCTCTATGCCCAGGTTTGTCCATACTCAGACCAGGGACACCGAAAGATTGACAAACCTCAGTGAATGTTTTCGTCATTCTCACCTGAGTTTGTAACTAACAGTTTTGCCTTGATTCATTTTTTGTTAATGTTTTTGCACTGCTGTGTAAGTCACATTTTGTAATTGTACTCTCACATAAAAATCACACTCATCCCAGTCAGAATCATACAAGTGACAATTTTGCATGTATAGTCACACTAGCGTCCATATATGTCACAATCACACTGTGAGGTATCTGAACTCACAGTCGATCACTTACATGTAACTGCTCTGGTGTGTGCTGTAGGCTTACGATTATTTGTGAATTTTTGCACACATAACTGGGCTTCTGTTTTTGAAAATATGGTCCTAAACGTCTTTCAGTATAGAGGTAAAGCCCCTCAGGGCCCTACACTCTTCAGATCCTGTGAAGGATACAGACCCCAGATTAGCAAACCTTTGTTTTTAATTGAAAACCTTATCATATTAATAAAATAAAACACCTGTAAACCCCAACCTTCAACACTTACACATTTTACACCCATGAATAATCCCGTTGCAGTCACTAGGATTAATCCCATGAGTAAAGTTACACATGTACTTAAGTGTTTGCAGGATCAAGGCCTTAGATCCCAATCCTGGGAGTTACTGAGCTGCTCCTCGGAGGTGCTGAGCACCCTGGACTCTTAACAAAGTGGCAGTAGTTACCATCTTACAGGATCAGGCCTCCAGTTATTCACAGAACACTTGTGGTTAATTTTATAAAACTAGCAGCCGGAGTTAATGCTTAGAAAAAAAATGGGATATTAGAGGACTGATAGTATATTAACAAGCAAAGCTGTTTTTCTGGGGATAATCCAAGTGGTTTAAAAACTGCTCCATGATCAAATAAAGTGTACCCTCCAGAAATTCATGGAATTAATTGTTTTCCTGTGATCACTGTAAATGAGTTAGAAAAATAATGTCAGCATTATCTGTGAGGCTTCATATTAGCTTAATAAACTAACAAAAAGACCTTTGTTGCAAATAGGAAAAAAAAATGTTGGGATAATAAATCTCACTGCATTCTTGCAGTATAGTAAAATCCACAGCAAACGATTATTAATGATCATTTATTTTAATTAAGTCCTCCCCACTGATCCCCAGAGCTGGAGTTTGTCAAACGCTTGTTGATAAAAGTCATTATACATGGTAGTTCTATACAGTCCTTTCTGAGCACAATGGAAACAAGAGGGGGCTAGAACAAGGTATCTCACCATGTGGACTTTATTGCTGGGGTGCACCCTCATTTTTAGTAAAGATTATTGTTATCAAAACAATGGAGTTTACTATACTTAAATGTAAAATCTAATTTCACTTGAACCTGTCACAGACCTGGGATCTTGGGCTGATCAGCGCTAAAGGCAAAAGCTCTTGACCCTCTAGCTCAGGGGTGGGCAAACTACGGCCTGGGGGCCACATCTGGACCTCGAGCTCCCGCCGGGGAACAGGGTCCGGGGCTTGCCCCGCTCTGGCACTTCACACGTGCTGTGGCTCCACGCAGCTCCCAGAAGCAGTGGCATGTCCCCTCTCTGGCTTCTATGCGTAGGGGCAGCCAAAGGGCTCTGCACACTGCCCCCGCCCCAAGCGCCACCCCTGCAGCTCCCATTGGCCGAGAACCATGGCCAATGGGAGCTGCAGGGGCGGCGCCTGCAGATGGGGCAGCACACCGAGCCCCCTGGCTGCGCCTCCACATAGGAGCTGGAAGGGGGACATGCTGCTGCTTCTGGGAGCTTCTATTTGAATCTGAGCTCATCTCTCTCAGGACCTCAACCTCAACTTAAATTCCTCATTTAAAAATGAACATGTTTATGTTTACCCATCAAGCCAAATGCTATCAGGAAACAAGTTTTTCCCTTGAGGTTTCCCAGCACCTTAATGTTCACAGCTAGCACCTGATAATTTCCTGTCAGACCACAGTATATTACAGGAAACTCCTCCAGTTTATCAAATTTATTTTTTTTTAAACCCACACTCTTTTCCAGGAAGAGACGTTGGTAGTTCAAGAAGAAACACCTTTAAGATGGTGATGTATTTTCAATATGCATTTAACAATTTTCCTATAAGGATGCTCCATCGACTAAAAAAGAACAGATTTTCATAAATCTGCATGTTGTGAAGAACGTCCAGCACTTCGTGGAGAACAATGGGAGCTGTATTTTGAAAGCAATGGGCACTAAGCGCTTATGAAAATTTGGCCACTTCTTTTTGGTGCTGAAGTGGTAGTGAACTCTTCTGAAAATCTGGCTCAGAATATAGAGCAGCAGAAGCTCTTTGTTGTGTCATAGTTATGACTCTCTCTCTGTCTGGGGGTGACTGTAAAACCAGATGGTAACTTTTTACACCATATCAGTTTATAAACCTGCTACATTTGATGCATCCATTTGACTCTGGATTTACACTGGCATAACTGTGAGCAGAATTGGGCTTCCATTTTTACAATAAAAAATGAGAAGGAAAAATAAATGAATTGGAGTCTTATCCAAAACTCCCTTGCAGGGTAGACACTTGTTAAAAACCATGTTTACCTGCTGTACGCTGTTTCTTAGCCAAAAACAGCTAATGCATTCTCTCTGCGATGCTGAACAATGTTTTATTACTGGGAAATGTTGCCACTTCTACCTTCCTCGCTCCACCATAAAACAGTAACAAGACCCATTATAAACATTTGTCAAACTTCCAAGGAGATTTTAATAGCCTTTTCTGGAGAGAGGCTAGGTAATGATGTGGTGCAGGCAAATAAAATTATGTATGGAATAATTGTTGATCCTGGGGTAAGGTAAGGCAGAACCTGCTTCAGAGTGGCTCATTATTTTATAAATAATACAGACTGGTTGTTATAGAATAGACCTCCAGCCTGATTTATAGTACAAATAAATAAATGATAGTGATATAGATACTACTAATAATATGGCAAATACTACGCTAATGTTATTTAGAAGTTGTTGTTTTTCAGACTTTATTTTAAGAAATTTAAATGAGTACAAGTGCAGTAAGGAAGTCAACTGAAAATGAGCAAAATTTCCTCTTAATGTACTACAAGGATAAAGAATGCTGTATACAAGCAAAAAATAGCTTGATAGTAACATACTAGACAAGGTGATTACTTACCACACTCGGTGCATTCATTATTGCTATTTAATAGATCTCTTCAGCCAGGCCTCAGCTGGTGAAAATTGGTAGAGCTCCTGTGACTTCCATCAGTGTTCACTGGCTGAGGATCTCACCTCTCAGGTGGCTACCTGAAGGTTAAGCAGGAGTTGTAATAGGAAGAAAAGGAGAGAGAGAAGATAGAAAAGAAGACATAAATAGAGTGATGGAAGTCTTTGGGGGAGGGAGGGAGGTGATGTAGCTACACCTAGTCTATCACATAATATCTCGTAGAAGTCCTTGAAGTTATTTAGTTACCTAAAGCAGGGGTTCTCAACCTTTTTCTTTCTGAGGCCCTCTCAACATGCTCTAAAAACTCTATGGCCTACCTGTGCCACAACAACTGTTTTTCTGCATATAAAAGGCAGGGCCAGCATAAAGTGGTGGCAAGCAGGGAAATTGCCTGGGGCCCACACCACAGGGGGCTCGGTGAAGCTAAGTTGCTCAGGCTTCGGATTCAGCCCTGGGTGCTGGGGATTGGAACCCCAGGCTTCAGCCCCATACAGTGGGGCTTCGGCTTCCTGCCCTGGGCTACAGCATGTCTAATGTCAGCCCTGCTTGGCAGACCCCCTGAAACCTGCTCGGGAACCCCGGACCTCTGGTTGAGAACCACTGACCTAAAGCAACTGGCAATACTTAAGAGTGACCACTGTATTTCCTGATTTGTCAAAGATACAAAATAGTACCTTTGTATAGCTACTGCTTAAAATTAACTTGATATTTCATACCTGCATTGGGGTTGAGCAGGTGAGAATCAATTGAAATGTAATGTTTTGACTCTGCAATTCTGTTTTTTCCACCCACTGTTCATATCAGTTTATATTTTTCTCCTACAGACAAAGAAATCCTGACTCACGAAGGCTATTTCGTTCCTGATCCAAATGGTTACCCGGTAACCAACTCAGTGGCAAGAGGGGATGTAGCTCGCTTCATGCTGTCTCTCCTCAGCAGTAACGAATGGCTAAAAAAAGGAGTGGCAATGTGTACAAACTAGAGGTTGTATTTTTCTTTGTCAGGATAACATAAGTACCAACCCCAAAGCAGCGGCAAAGAACTTTCAAGCACTTATGACACAAGACAGACTTTTTAAAAAGAAAATTTTATTAAAGCAAAATTACAATAAAATATTAACAGATTACATCATACATTACGTATTCCGGATCAAGTTAATATTCAAAGAACCTGGCTAAAGAAGTTGCAGTTTGTTTGAATCTTCGCTTGACTTGTCACAAAAGAATAATTTTCACTCACGATCCTCAGAGGTGATAAGCACCAATAATTCCCTCGGAAGCCAATGAGAGCTTTGGGTGTTCCACATCTCCATTAAATTTGGCCCTAAATGTTTTCTATAGTTATCAAATGCCTCAGCTTTGCTCTACCATATAACCACTCACAAAAGACATTTAGTGCTTCAGGTACTCCATCACCACAAATGTTAGGCTTGATTCTCTTCTCACAGTGGCTTGACAGCAGTGTAACTGCACTGGAGTTGCTCTTGATTTACACTAGTGTAAGTGAGAGGAGAATCCAGCCCATAATCACTTTTTGTACCTAGACTGTTAGCCTCTTAACTACTGTATGTTGTTTATTCTACTCTTCAGCTAAAAGACAGAATCCTATAATTTAGGAAATCTCAATATATGAACAGTGAGCTACAAGCTTCTTGTAGATTTAGGAGTTGAAGGTCATGTCATTAATTCACATCAGCACACAACCATTTGTCAGGTCTGGTCAAATTGCTGCTTGGCGGTCTCCCTCAGCTCTTTTTAAGGGAAGCCATTCTAGGATATATAATCAAGGCAGCATTGTATCTTCAAATATGGGGGAACAGATTTGATATTTTTATATTGAATCTTAGAGGGTTTTTAAACCAGTTAATTGTTCTTAATGACACTCTGTGCCTTGCTGTATTCTGTTTTTAAAGTTGAAAGTCTTTTTATATTATTACTTAAAATGTTGCAAATTTTACTAGTTGTCATCCTCCTATCTTTGATATTGTTAGAACCACCACTGTCTTCAATGTCAAAATACCAGTGATTGGACTATGGATAAGAATTGCTATTCACAGCTGAGTATACCCTGCCACCAGGGCAGATGTGCTTGGTAATACTATGCCCAAACAACCCAGCGTGGACATGCTGCTGCCTCCTCAGTGCAGGTTCCCTAAACCTTTCGGTCCAGGTTCCCAACCACCTTCTTCCTGAGTGCAAGCTCCCTTTTCCACTCTTCCCTCTGCAAGGTTTCCCCCATTACCACCACCCAAACCTCCAGCCTTCATCCTCCTTCCACACTCAGTGCAGGTCGATAGTTATCCTCATGACCTCTAATCACACATTAAGTACTGGCCCTTATTGCTGGGAACCTCTGTCAACGGTGGACTCATTCCCAACTCCCTGGTCCATACTGCTGGCAGCTGTTCACTTCCTCTTTAAAGACCTGATCTGCTGGGTGCTTTGGAGTTGATGGGAGTTTTTCCCAGGAGCTGCACAGGATCAAATCCTTAACAGGGCATCAGTTATCCATGACCCTAACAGAGAACTTACACCTTTTTATACTCACTTTGGATAACTGCACTTTCTGTGACAGTGTCAGGACAGTCATGAATGCTGTGAAAACCAAAAGAACATGAGGTCTATCTTACAAAAACATGAGGTCATTCAACGGAAAGTGATTGGTTTAACTTAGTTTTTATCCAGATGTCTGGTTTTGAATGATTTTTGTTGACTACTTTCAGAGTATGGTTATTATTGTGAATATCAGTGTTTTTTCTTATTCCTAGCTCAGTTAACTGTACATGTTCTCAAAGCATCTCAGCCAGCCTGGGCACAGTTTAAAAACAACTTTGCAACACTCATCACTGATACAAATAGGTTTTTAAAGATGCACATTGCAAAGATAAATGATGATCAATCCTATTTTAAAGTATAATAAGCTAATTATTTCTCTTACCAATAAAATACATCTCATTTATTTTGATGTCTCATTTCATTTTGAAATAGTCACCTTCACAGGACAGAAATGTGGAAAAAGAAATAATCCATAGCTATCTGGAAAAATGTAGGAATCATAGCTTAAATCTTTTGTGACAGATTCACCCTTGTGATCATTAACATTTGTGTGCGTCAAGGAACCTCACCTTTTACCTCAACTTGCATAACTCCAGACCAGTCATTTAATGTAGGTGGAACTTATCCCAGCAGAAACTTTTGCTTTATTAATGCATAGTGTCTAAATGTCAGCGAACCTCCTTTGTGGTTTATTCCTTCAAAGCTAGAGAATGAGCTGAACTCACACTTTATCTACTGAAATAAGGAGACTGGTCAGATTTCCATTGCCTAAATACAATAATTCCTAACCCATGTAATTTTGGCTACCGTAAATTCAAGAGTAATCATAGAAGTGTAGGACTGGAAGGGACCTAAATAGGTCATCTAGTCCAGTCTCCTGCACTCAAGGCAGGACTACATAATAACTAGACCATCTCTGACAGGTATTTGTCTAACCTCGTCTTAAAAACCTCCAGTGATGGAGGTTCCACTACCTCCATAGGCAATTTGTTCCTGTGCTTAACCACTCTGACAGTTAAAAAGTTTTCCTAATGTCCAACCTAAACCTCCCTTGCTGCAACTTAAACCCTTGTCCTATCATCAGAAGTTAATGACAACAATTTTTCACCCTCCTTGTAACAATCTTTTTTGAACTTGAAAACTGTTATCTTGTCCACCCTCAGTCTTCTCTTCGCCAGACTAAACAAACACGATTTTTTCAATCTTTCCTCATAGGTCATGTTTTCTAGACCTTTCATTATGTAATTTCATGAGGAGTTTTCTGGTGCTACCATTCCCAGAAAACTATGCAACATGATTTAAAACTAAGTGTGATCATTTCTACAATGGGTGCTGGCCTCTTACTAATACATGATTATTTATTTATTACAGAAGAACAGTAAGTTATTACAATATTACATTGTCCTCAAAACTGTCCTCAGAATTTGCAGTCAAAGTCTCTCCGCATACAGTTGCTGCTGGTAGCGGCTCCAGAAGCTATTAAAGACTCCCTCAACTTCCTATTATCATAAAGCTTATTACACATTGCAGGAAGAGGATTCCCCTTACAAGTCACTACTCTCAAGGCACTAATCAATGTGTGCTTTTGGGGCAGGAAGCAAACCCCTCACCAAACCCCTCTAACAGAATCAAAACTAAACAATGGAACCTTTGTGGGCCTAAAGCGTGATCTAACTCTCATTGAAGTCAATGGGAGTCTTTCCATTGACTTCTATGGGAATTGGATCAAGGCCATCCATACATAACATGCAATATTACCAATGTTCTAATAACTAGAATCAAGAACACAAAGGCATTACTTTATTATCTGAGATAGTAAACTGCCCACTGCTTCCTGCCCACTCCCTCTAGAACAGGGCAAGCAGCTGGCACCAACCACCGTCTCATTAGGGAGCTGGGAGGAAAGGGTACTTAAATCCGAATCTATTAAACCACCAACATCTAATTGCAACCTCTATTATAGAGCCAAGCTGTTGCAATTCAATGACAATGATGCATGTGGGGTTCTGCTCCATTATCTTGCACGGGATCAATGTCAGGCTGACAAGCCTATAATTACTCAGGTCATCCCATTTATCTTTTTTAAAAATTGGCACATTAGCTTTCTTCCAGTTTTCTGGAACTGCTCCAAGACTTATTGAATATCAAACTTAACAGTCTGGGTCTTAAGTCTGCAGCATGTAACTGGAATAGAACACACAAATATTGAACCAGGGTTTTTTTGGCTGGTTGGTATATATGGGATTTTATTATTGTTTACTATTTTGTAATAAGTAATTATCATTATGATTCCAAAACCAGGACCTTGTATCAGGGTAGTTACCAAAGTAGATTTATCTTTAGAAATGTCAGAGAACTTTTGCTCTGTTTGAGCCTGTCTGTAACTTCCTTCCCCTCCACATGCCATCTCAGCTAACAATTCAGCTTTGCAAGTCAAGTCTGAATCAAGTTATCAAATCCTTGCCATGCCACTCCAGAGGCATAGAGTCTGACTCTGAGGTCCGGACAGTCTCTAAATCCAGACAGACACAAACAAACCCTGAAGGAGGAGGAACCCGTGAGCAGCAGCCTCTGCAAAATTCTAAAACCAATCCTGTGAATACTAGTGTGATCACAGTGGACAGAAGTAAGTGACATTTGGGATGGGATGGGACAGGCCTGAAAAAATATTTTGCAAGCCCACCCAAAACTGCTAAGGCTGTCTGTGCTTCCAACAATGAAAAAGCTCTTTAAAACTTTGGGAGAAAGGAAACATACTACAATATGTGCCAGCCCACCACTATGAGAAATGACCACTAAAGCCAGGTAGGGTGACCAGATAGCAAGTGTGAAAAAATCGGGGCGGGGTGGGGGGTAATAGGTGCCTATGTAAGAAAAAGCTCCAAAAATCGGGACTGTCCCTATAAAATCAGGACATCTGGTCACTCTAAAGCCAGGTCTTCTGCATTACCACTGTGAAATTGTCCTTTACACAGATACTTAACATGTAACTCTGGGCACCGCTGTCATACCAATGAAGTTATTGAAATTGAACAATATTTTTGCACAAGAATCAAGAGACTGGTCAGTTCCTAGTGGAAAGACAATCTTTGAACTCATAGACTAATTACAAAAACCTTCCTCACGTAGTGCTTGATAAAAAATTGGAACTGGCATAAAAGGATTAGCCTCTTTCGTGTAGAACTGTCAGTCCTTACTAACTCCTGTTCTTCTCCTGTCTGGCAAGACAAAGCAAACTACAGCCAGAGCAGTTAATGTCAGCAATGCTATGTGAGAGCCCACAGTTTGCAGCAGCAGCATACAGCACACATGCTTTTGCACAGTCAGCTTAAACTGGGAGAGCAAAAACAATCTCAGCTCGCCTATTGTTTAATGGCAACAGAGTAAAGTGCACATTTCGGCTTTTCTAGTAAAGCATAAATTCTCAAACTTTTTAATTCAGCATATTATTTCATAGAAGGAAAAACTTGAGGGGCAACCACTTCCCCTCCTGACATTTCATTCTTCCACTGCTTGGTTCTCAAAGTATTTTATTATCTGGACCATCGCCCAGACCACAATAAGAACCACTGTTATAAAGTAGCATGATCATTTTCTGTCCTTTACAATTTCCAAATGACTTCTAAAAGAGAAAAAAAGAACAGTCCGTCTACTGTGCTATCCTGTAACATAAAATATAAAGTCTGAATTAAATGAAGAAAAGCAAGGAAATCCAAAGGTAAGGCTGATGCTTTGTTACAAACTAACTCTTTTTTTTTTTACATTTAACTTTCAAAAACCCGGTGCCATATTTTTGTAGGGTCATAGCAACCAGGGAGGGAAAAGACTTTTGCTGTATAATCAAGTCTATTCACCTGCAATAGTTGGATACAGTATGAAGACAGATGGTTATCAGATATTAAATTTATCATGGACTTAATCGTCATTGAGGATTAGAGTCTTTAATGTGGTTGATGAAATGTGGTTTCAAAAGAGTGTTTTAAAAACCTGGACTATAAAAATGTACCCAGGTATGGCTTAGGGTATGCACAGTACACTATTTTCCACTAAGTTTTGAATGATGTACTGAGGTACGGAATTCATATATATTGATGTACAAGTGTGCATATACTTGGAGTGAAGCACATCATAGCGGTATTAATTTCAATGATTATGTATTCAAATAGAGATGTTATGTAGTTATTTGAGTGAGCTATAAATCTAATTTCTTGTATTGCTGCTGCTTATGTGGCCTTCCTCTCCTCTGCTTTAGTATCATCATCCTTCTGACTCTAACTGGCTTCCTGTTTCCCCCCCCCCACATAAAATCAGAGCTCGGGGTTTTCACCATTAAGCCCCTACATAATTTTAGCCCCATCTACATTTCTAGTCTTCTTTCCTCTCTCTCTTACCCCCTATGTTCATGTCAATCCTTTTTTCTTATTGTTCCATAAATCTTTCCTGGCCTCCTGCCTTTTTTGTGCTGCCCCATATGTTTCTTGTCCAGCAAGCAGTTTATTTTTCCTCCTTCTAATCTGGTTTTAAAATCCATTTCTTCCCTGAATTCTTCTTGTATTGGCCTCACCAGCAATGACTCCATGCATACCTGCATCTGATCTGTTGTCCTATGTCTATTTTGTCTATGACAATTATAAGCTGTTTGGGAGAGAGACCGGGTCTTCTGTTTTTTGACAGAAGACAGGACTTACATGCATGTACGACTTCCCTAAATAATCAATAAAACGACAACAGTAGGAAAGATTCCTGTGGACTTTAATGGAAGTTGGATCGGGCCTTAGCAGCAATGAAGCCAAAATGGATACCCTCCTTTATCCCTTTCACATGCAAATATTTTGCAGGGCATGTGGCTTCAGTTGTAAGGCTGCCTTGATGGCAAAGTACAACATTTTGTCACAATTTTTATTTTTAATTTAGAGTAATATTTTCCCAAGAACTTGTGGGATTCATAGAGCTAGATTCCTTGAAGATGGCTAAAGAACGAGGCAGGTGAACAGACTTTTGACAGATTGTTCCAGATACAGGCATCTTGGAGCAGTGAATAATACCCTATTTCCTGCCCCAACTTTGTTCCCAGAGCAAAGACAGAACAGCCCTTCACAACTGCTCTGGAGGGACAAAGAGGGAGAGGCAGTTGCTTAAGTACCTCAGGCCTTGATTATTAATATTGTTAAAATTATTTCATAATGCATATAATGTTAATAATGGGGTTTGCCATGTAGATTATGATAGCATCAAATGAATATTTAATTATGAAATACACCAATAAGAAGGAGTAGTTTCCACCCCACTTTGAACAGAGGATACACACATTGGATATAGTTCAAACTTGTCCCTTTTCTGCAATTTGCCTTTATTGTTAACTTATTCAACAATCAAACATAACATCGGTTTAAGCTTTCGTCCCTATATTACCTGTCCCTAAGGTTTCTCCCTGCAGGGCTGCTTCTGTCCCAGCCTCTAATTCCCTCTGCCTCAAACTCAAACCCCTATTGTACTCCTAGAGTGGAACTAATTGAACATGCCTGATCCAACTTCATAGTAACCCATCAAAATTATCTCTATGCAGGATTCAAGCATTAGAATGACCCCACAGAAGAGTTCACAATCCCCATAGTGGGTCCTAAATGGGGTGAACAGATGTCCCGATTTTATAGGGACAGTCCAGATATTTGGGACTTTTTCTTATATAGGCACCTATTGCCCTCCACCCCCTGTCCCGACTTTTCACATTTGCTATCTGGTCACCCTAGTCCTAAACATCCACCATCCTACTACAATATCATAATATGAAATCTGAGAAGTCCATTACCAGACATCATAAAGACTAAACAACATCTAGGAGGAAGTTGTCACGTGCACCCTGGAAGGACACCACAGAGTTTTCTTCTAAAGCATTGTTCTGTTTCAGAGGCTCAAACTAAATAGCCATAAAAGAAATTCCAGTAGAATGCAATTACAGTCTTCATCTGGTCTTTATGATCTCCACTGACCTTTGTTGGTTCCTACTGAAGTTCCAGTAGGTGTTCAGATACCTGAGCGATGAGAAAGGTGTAAATGTCTAGCCAAAAAGAGATAAATACGCACAGGAATCAGTAACCCTGTAGTGGGGTATTCCTGCCTTTTAAGCCCAGAGGGGGCTAGATGACCCTGTGCCAGGAATATGGGCACAAACGAAGGCCTAGGATGTGACCGAAGCCAGAGCAAGAAGAGAGGAAACAGCCCCAGGGAATTAGTGGTTCAGGGGGTAAAACTCAGCCCACTGTCTTTTTAAGGGTTCAGGACCAGGAGTCCTGTGGTGTAGGATAGGGCAAGGCTCCCCTCTTTCTCAGTCAACCAGAACAAGCCTCAGAAGGAGGGCAATATATATGCTGCCTTCTCCTTCAGAACAGGGAGATGCTGGTAGGATGAGGAAATCTATTTGCCTGCTGACCTATACAAAGTAAAAGAGCGGAGTGTGAAATAGGGACCAGCTGGAAAGAAACTGGCTGAGGCCTGCAACTGGTAGGAATTGCAACCCAGACCCAGCAGAAGGGCTATAAACTCCTGATACAAGGAGGGAGAGAGAGAGAGGCTGTTTGTATTCTAGTCCATCTCTGGGAGGAGTGCTGTGAATTCCTGAGCCAAGGAAAGAAACAGCTTTTATCCTACTCCTGTTCTTGGAGAGTCCTGTGGACTGCTGATGCAAAGGGAAAAAGGTTGATTGAGTTATAACCCAGCTCTGAGAGAAGGGCTGGAGAAGGAGGACTCCAGACTCTAGTAGAGTATGGTTGCCAACCCTCCAGGATTGGCCTGGAGCCTCCCAGAATTGGTATCAATTGCCCGGTGACTATGAAAGCAATCTGGGAGATTTTAATAGGATATTTTAAGAAAATGATATTATGTCATGGGGACTCTCCAAGAATAACTTCAGTCAGAGTTGGCAATCCTATAGGAGAGGGAATTATTTTAATTGTGACCTAGCTCTGGGGGGCAGGCTTGTATTCCCCAGAGAATGGAACTGACAGAGTTATTACCCAGCAAGGACCCAAACCTCCACACTGATGCCTAACGACTTTGGATCAAGAAGTTTGAAGAAGAAGGAAACTGAGGCAGGGTACCTGCAGAGCTACCTCAGGGCTTAAGGCAGTGTACTGGAGTCAGTGACTCTACAATAAGTCTTAAGAACAAACAGAACAATAGATCTGTTGTTTGCTGAGTTCCAAAATTTTGTTGCCAGCAGGGCCAGATTAACTCTCCTGTGGGCCCGCACCTATTAGATTTTGTGGGGCCCTGTATACAAGTCTTTTTTCCTAATTTAAAACAAAATGATCACAATTATGGCATCAAGGCTATTCATCCTATACTAAACTTGCCTTTTAATTAACATAAAACCGTTCTGTGGTTACATTTCAGTCTTAAAATGTAGAATATAGTTAAGTTAATTCAAAATAGCCTATTTCTTACCTTAGAACAGCTGTTATATTAGTTTCTTTCTGGGAGGGAGTTTGGGTGCAGGAGGGGGCTCTAGGCTGGGGCAGAGTGTTGGGGTGCAGGAGAGGGTGAGGGGTAAAGGGTCTGGAAGCGAGTTTGGTACAGGAGGGGATTCTGACCTGGGGCAGGGGGTTGGGGTTCAGGAGGGGGTGTGAGGTGTAAGCTCCAGTGGGGAAGTGCTTACCACAGGTGACAAAGTGTCCTTTCTCCCACCTCTGTCCTTTCTCCCACCTGTATATTAACAGATTCAATATCTTAGATCAACAGTCCACTAAGGTGTGAGAGTTCATATACTATGTCACATATGCAGCTCTGAGCTTCCCCTCCAAACACATCCTCTAACAAAACCACAGAAAGCAGACTTGAGGTTTCTGGCCTTATGTAACTTGATGTTCCACAATCTAATCACACAGAACCTGTATTTCTTTGCTGCATGTGAAAGCTAGGGAGATTGAACGTAGCCTTTTCAGAGCTCACAGACTGAGACTGTCTACCTTGGTCAACATAAATAGTTCATAAGCATCACAGTTGTTCTCAGAAACCTTTGGAAAAAGAGGGTTTTACCCTATCCTTTAGTGTAGTGCATTTTCCGGCTGGATACCTGTAATTTATTTCTGTGTACATAAGGGGTTTCCCCTTGGGATTTTACTGTGGGATAATTTCCATATTTCTCCTCCTCTGTTGTTGCACTTCCAGGTAATTAGGTGGGGCTCTAGATACATTTGTAAAAGCAAAAGAGCTAGGGTTGCCAGGCGACTGGTTTTCGACGGGAAGGCCCAGTTGAAAGGGACCCTGGTGGCTCCGGTCTGGTCGGTGGCACAGCGGGGGCTCAGTGCTAAGGCAGGCCCCTGCCTGCCCTAGCTCCGTGCGGCTCGCGGAAGCGACCACAGGTCCCTGCAGCCCCTAGATGCATAGGCATCCAGGGAGGCTCTGCACACTGTCCCTACCGTGAGTGCTGACTCCGCAGCTCCCATTGGCTGGGACCCGTGACCAATAGGAGCTGCGGTGGCGGCGCCTGAGCCTGCTGCTACTAAAGTTACAGGAAAACCATTAAAATGGCGTAACTGAATCAGAGTCAGCAGCACCCTAGTTTCTGTGTGTGTCTTTTAAGCATAGTCGGGCCAACTTTCCAAAGGTGCAATTCCTGGCTTACGCATATGCAAAGATGCACACTCAGGTGGTTGTGGTTATAAGCGGACAGGGGTTGTGCAGGTGAGGGCATGCAGAAAAACGGTGCTTCGCAGAGCTGGCCCGTGGAGGGCTTGCAGCTTGAGGACCTTTGGAGAGATGGAAAACCCCTGGCACAGAAGCAGCCGGGCCATGCAGATTTCCTCGCCTGGTCCCCGTAAGTTGTCAGGAGGAGACCTACAACTACATTTCCCAGGGGCCCCTGCAAGAAAGCCCCAGTCGCTCCAATTCCCCCCCTCCCAGCCATGAGGGCAGATTGGCGCGTGCGCAGGAGTCCGTGCCGCGTGTGTTTTGCGCCCCCAATCACCTCGCGCCTCGGTGGAACTGCACAGGCGTATCAACCAACTAACCCGGCTACCCCGCTGATACTTCACCCTGTTACAGTTACGCATGCGCCACACAGCTCCCGCCCCCCCCACAAGCCCCGGAGTTGTGATGCGCGCGCACACTCTTGCCCTTCCCCGCCCCCCGTTCTAGGGCGCCTGCACGGAAGGCTGCGGCGCGAGGCTCCGTGGCTGCCGGCTTTGGGCTCGGCTGCCCCGTGCAGTTGCATCGGCGCTGAGAGCGCGGCGCGCGAGAGGTAACGGCCGGGCGCAATGGCCCCACCTAGGAGCGCCCCTGGGCTCGCGAGCGGCGGGAGACGGGATCAAGGGGCGGGGTTTGCCGAGGGGACGAGGTGAGCGGGGGGTTAGAGAGGAACCTGTGGCGAACTCCGGGGGCGTATTGCCCAGAGGGCGGGCAGGCAGGGAGCCCGGGAGCGGCGGGTGGCTGGGGAGGGAGGCGGAGGGGGCTGGATGTGGATCAGGAGGCGGTGTGCGGGGCTGGGGGGGACGGGGTTTGCGGGGCGGGGGAGGGCCGGCTGAGGTCGTGCATCTTTGTAAAATTATTTCTTACGCAGCTGCAGGTTACGCATCTGTCTGTGGTGACATAGCACCTTTGAGACGTAGCAAACCCCACATTTTGACAACAAAGGGGTTAATACGTTATTTTCATGCATCATAACATTTAGCACTTGACACGACTTCACATTGTCCACTGATCGCTCAATTTGAATGTTCGAAGTATTTGACTAGTCAACTCATTTCTCATAACCATGAAACTTCCTCTTCCTGGAAAGAATCTGGCTCTCATGCAAATACTGTGGTAATGAAATACTATAGTAATGTAACATGTTATGAATGCTTTAATTGGAGCTGAACTGCTGGCCTCAAATTGCTGCTGCCCCTTGGTTACAGGGCTAAATACTGTATTACCCCTGCTAGCAGCCAGACCAAGATCCAGGGCACAATTTTTCTAAGTACAGTAGAGGCACATAGAGAGTCTGCCCTGAAGAGTTTACAAGCCAAGTAGGGTCTCAAGTATTAAACAAAAAATGTGTGTAATTTAGCGTGGAAAAGCTAAATCAGAAATAATACAAACTTTTCTTTCCATATGCTTAAGTTAGTAGTCATTTTTATATGTTTGAGTATTGAATTCCACAGTCCCAGTCTGGTTCCTGCGAACACTGTCTACTGCTGCCCTGGTTAACGTTTTTTATACAGTATAGATGCCCCCCGGGTTATGCAAACCCAACTTACGTAAACCTGCACTTACGGAAAAAGTTCCATAAGCTAGAAATAGGAGTGTGTGGTGGTTGTGGGTTTGTTTTGTTTTTTTGCGCGTAATGGTCGGGTATACATTTCCGACTTACGCAAAATTCGAGTTACGCAAGGCGTTCTGGAACGGAACGCTTGTGTAAGTTGGGGAGTGTCTGTATAGCAGGTGTGACAGGTCATGGTTATGAAGAGAGACAGTCTCATGTAGCTAGGGCCAATTGCATGGTGGTCTTGGAATATGAAGACAAAGTTCTAACTGGATTCTGGATTTAACATAGAGACAGTGCAGCGCATGCAGCACAGAGGTGATGTACCTATAGTGAGCTGTATTAGTCAGCATTCTGTATTGGCTAAAGCTTTCTTGGAAGTATGTTGCATTCTTAGATCTGAGTTGTAGTAATTGAGTGTTAGTCATGATTGCATGGATCATCGTGTCTAAATCTAACGGGATGGTGTGCAGTTTTCTAGCTCACTGAAGATTTAGAATAACAGGTCTAATCACTCAGAAGCATAACAGAATCCCTACATACCAAAACTAATGTATCCAGCCAGTAGTTCAAATCAGTACAAAATACCCCTTCACATCCATAATCTCAGCTCTTCCCCAAAAGCCCTACTAATTAGATGGTGTTATTCCCAATGATAATTCTTCACAGCAAGAGATAGATCTGGAGTTGAATGGAACACTTCATCCTATGTTGTCTCACTATCTCCCTTACTGACTTCGTGTAGGTGTTTGAATATGGTAGAGAACATGATGGTTCATCTTCTTCCAGAATCCAAAAAAAGTTCAAACATGAGTCTCTGGGTTCAGTCTGAGAGGAAGAATTTGAGTTGTTTCAGATTATTTCCATTCATTCCTGCAACCTCTTTGAGAGGCAAGGGAATTTGATGATTGTTGGTATCAAATGCAGAGAGGTCCAAGAAGATGAGAATGGCCTTATCTTGACAGTGGACTGGAGGAGGTTATTGGCTAGGGCACACAGTGCTCTTTCTGCACCACGCCTTGACAGAGATCCAGGATGCATTGGGAATTAGTTTTTGTTTTCTCAGTTAGCTGGCGTATGAAGGGAACTTTAATACTGGATGCTCACCATTGTCAAGTGATAGTTTCTTTAATAATGGTCAGGCTGTTGTTCATGTGTTTGTGCGTGTGCCATAGGTAGGGCCCTACCAAATTCACAGCCATGAAAAATGCATCATGGACTGTGAAATCTGGTCTTTATGTGCTTTTACTCTATACTATACAGATTTCATGAGGGAGACCAGTGTTTCTCAAATTCGGAGTCCTGACCCAAAAGGGAGTTGCGGGGGCAGGGGAGGGGTCACCAGGTTCTTTTAGAGGGGTCATGATATTGCCACCCTTACCTCTGCACTGCCTTCAGAGCTGGGTGGCTGGAGAGTGGCGTCTGTTGGCCGGAGAGTAGCAGCTCTGAAGGCAGCACCGTGCCAGCAGCAGCACAGAAGTAAGGGTGGCTGGCGGGGCGCTGCCTTCAGAGCTGGGCACCCGGCCAACAGCCGCCACTCTCCGGCCACCCAGCTCTGAAGGCAGTGCAGAAGTAAGGGTGGCAATACTACAACCCCCCCCTACAATAACCTTACGACAACCCCCCTCCCCCAACTCCTTTTTGGATCAGGACCCCTGCAATTACAACACTGTGAAGTTTCAGATTTAAATAACTGAAATCATGAAATTTATTATTTTAAAAATCCTATGACCATGAAATTGACCAAAATGGACCATGAATCTGGTAGGGCCCTAGCCATAGGATGGGAGGCAAGATTCCCTGAAAGAAGACATTTTCAGCTCTCCTCCCCTTTTTGTAGGGACCTTAGATTATCTGAACCTTTACCAGCCAGGAAAGCAGATGCTGGCGGCAGCCCCAATTGCTGTTTGTCCTTGGATTGCTATTTTGTGAATGGCTTGAATTTTTGGAAGGCAGGATTTTCTGATTCTGTGCTCAGTTTGACTTTCCTGGTGTCCATGAGACTGTCCTCAATATTTGTGATATCTGAAATAAATTACCTATTTCAACCTACAGATATGAAAGACGTGTCCACAACGGTAGGGGCTCTGATTATGTATAATAAAAATCCAAACAGAATTAGCTACCCAGAAGCTTAAGTGAATACTGGTGCACTGGGGATTCTTACTGACTTGTTAGCAAATGAAATACTCTATCACAATCATATCCTCAGTCCTTCTCCAAAGCCCTAGCAAATAGATGATAGCAGTAATTCCTCACAGCAAGAAAGGTTCAGAGGTTGGGTGGAAGTTGTCTGTGTTTATGAAGAGGTTTTATGGCTGAACAAGTTTTGCAGGCATGTCTTTGTAGCCCCTAAGCCAAGGTAAAGAAGTAGGTTCCTTTTGGTGCCTTCGCAGTTGTGGCACAGGATTGTAAAAATTCCTTGTGGAAAAATGAGTCTGTTTCTGACCATGCTTTCCACTAGAGATGCACAGATTTTCTTTTTCTTCCTTCCGTTCTTGCTTTTTCTGCCAGCAGTTGTCCAAGAACCAAGATATTTGTGTGGGCAGTGGCCTGAGAGAAGGTGTTTGTCTGCAGTAGTCATCTGGGTTTCATTGTATAAAGAGATTAAATGTCCTTGGGTCGTGCCAAATATATGGACACTTTTTTTTCTTTTACATTGTCTTATTAACCATAATGCACAAAACGGTATTTCACAAATTCTGTTACACACACAGCTTCCTTTATATTGATTGAACCCTAGCTTGTTTTCATGTTGAGGAGTCTTAATCTGTATTCTGCAAGAAAGTAAAGTGCTTCTCTTCTGTATATTTATTGTGAAAAGATTTAGTTGATTAATTCAGTGAAACGCTTAATTATTTTTTGGTTTAACTGTATGGGTTTCTTTGTATAAATCCAGCCACAAAATCTAATGCTTCTGGGGCTGGCAGAATGACAGTGCTTTTCTCAGGATTAATTCACTTATTTCAAGCTCAGTATCAAGCAAAAAATAATTATTAAAATATACATTTCATGTTTTCTTTCTGTATAATCTATATCACTTGCTCTGTCCCCCTTCACATTCCCAATTAGCATGGGGCTTGTGTAAATCGGTTAACTGTTAATCTAATTTAGTAAAGAAGAGTTTTGAGGTTTACATTAACTTATTTTTGTATAAGGTATACTTGCTCTTTTTTTGCTTCCTGACCTAGCTGTAATCAGAGGATGAACAGTGAACAGCTGCTTCTTGGTTGCAATCTGAACTAGATAGCTGCATTCTCCTCCTCTTCCTTAATTTTCCCAGGGCATGTCTACACTACAAACTAAAATTGACCTTTGTTAGGTCAACTTAGAGCCACCACAATAATTACTGCAGTAGTTCATGTCCACACTGCCCTCCTTCTGTCATTGGTGCGTGTCCTTACCAGGAGTGCTTCCACCAACTTAAGGGGGCAGTATAAGGGGTTGAGAGCCCAGGCTCTCAGCAATGCGCAGTTTTCCTCTGGGAGTCCAGGCAGCTGCCCCCCTGGCAGGGAACCTCGGTGCTGCCTTGGCGGGGAGCCCAGGGGCGACGAGGAGTCAGGGCCGCTGGGCAGCCCAGCTCTGAGGTGGGAGCACAGGCAGCAGCCCAGCTGGGGACCAGCAGCCCAGCTGGGGACCAGCAGCCCAGTTGACAGCTGGGCTCTAGCTGGAGCCTCCCCAGAGTGACAGCCAGAGCTGTGAGCAGTTTTCTTGTGGTGCTGGAGCCGTGAAATTGACAAGAATAACAGCCAACAGCCCATGTTAGTAACCACAGTGTCTACAGGGACACTGTGTCGCTGTAACTACACAGACATAAGCCCTACGCCTCTTGTGGAAGTGGAGTTATGTCAGTGTAGTAGGGCACTTACATCCGGGAGGAGCAAGGCTGTAGTGTGTACACTGACCTAATTAGATCTTATGCCTTATGTTGACCTAACTCTATAGTGTAGAGTCTCTGTCCATCCTTTGGTTCAGCAAAAAATCCGAGCCATGTCTCCTTTTATTTTAAGTTTTCTTGCTAGATCAAGGGATAATAGTTGAATTGTTTGTAATTAGTTAGTGCTGTTGGGAATATTTACACTACAGAAACTGTCCCGGGTGTGTGTTTCTACCTTTCCCAAGCATATTTTTTTGTCAGGCTGATTAATTTAAAGCTTATTAAATGTTCATGTTTAATTAAATTTGAAGTGGTTTGACTAGAATGGCTAGTTCAATACTTGCTGAATACTGACTTTGAGGTGTATCTATTCTCTGAATTGGTGCAATTCTAAATGTAGGATACTTGTTCTAAGGCTGTACAGAGTTGAGTTTGGAGGAAGGGCAAGGTGGTGCACCTGAGGAGATCTGGCCCATTATCCTGAATGTATTTATAAGCCTGATGTCAGAAGGAAAAAAGACAGAATTTCTTCTCGATATGTTGGTGGGGATAGGGTAACTTTCTTTCCTTGTCTTTGTCAGTTTGTTTTTAATTTAATTTTTTTTTCACCCAGTCTGTTTATGAATATATTGAGATTGGGTTAGAAAACTTTTAATTACTGAGATCTGAAAGTTCATTGCTATTTCTTTACTGTTAAAATTGCTTTCTCATCCGTAAGGATTTTGAATGTCTCATGAGCAGACAGATCCTCAATAGTTGTAGCTAGGTGGTGGTCAGTGCACATACTGGAATACTTGGTGTGTATTATGTTGACTTGACCACTTTTAAAGATGAATGAGTTGCTTTTGACTTTATCTGTAAAATGCTATGCATCTCCTCTTAAGTGTCATTTTGCATGTAGTGTATAATGCACAGCGCATTCTGTCTGCCAACCTAAACATTCGAGCTGACCTGCTTAGTAAATGAAATGTGGAAACCAATATATTAATAAACTAGAATAACTTAAAAAAAATCTAATTATTACTACTTGTATTCTATGCCTGAGAGACACTATGCACCAGAGACTAATCTGGTCTGCGAAGACTATATACAACTTATTAGAGTCTGATAACTAATTTATAGCCATAATTCTACTTCAAACTTAAGAAGCGTAGAGTCATTTTGCAGTTTAGAAAATTATACTGATTAAAATAGGCAAGCTCTTTAGGTCTTCAGTGCCAAATATCTTGTGACTAGAATTTTGTTAAAATTCAATTCCATTCAGTACACAATATCTATAAAATGAACACTAAGAGTTTGCAGTTAAACCCTTAAAGTCAGGAAATACTAGGTTAAGGTTTCACTTGGAACCTTAATTCTGTCCCTCTGTGCTTATGCATTACAATCTAACTACATATTTCTAACACTCCATATCATAATCCTTTTTTCCCCGGCACATGTAGCACTTTATATTTCTTTTCCTCTTGTTTAGTTATGCTAATTTCATTGTTCTAGTGATCCAGCATCTCTCTATTGGCACTCTGTGGTGTGGGGTTTTTTTTTTTTTTTTTTTTTTAAGTATAACAGTGGCACTTTAAGTTTCTTCTCTAGAAACTTTCAAAACTTTGTCTGCTTGCAGGAGATTCCCTCAGACATTTAGAATAGAAAATACAATTGAAGCCAATGTTATTTCTCAGAACGGAAGAAACTTGAGAGTCTCTAATTAGCAAAAGACACAGATCTCTTTTAATGGTAACTTAATAAAGAAAAGTGCGTCTGTTGTGGTTTTAGCTTGTAATTTACCTCAGTAGATAACTTTTTTTTTGTTTTAAAGAAATTCTACTTAGCAGGTACAAAACCAGGACTTCTGTAATTAGAAGGTAGCTGACTTTGTTACACTTGACTGAATTAGGGGAAAGGGGAGAAGCTGTAGGGAAATAAATCACTCAATAGTTAACTCATGCTATTGGAACAGTTTCTGATATCCACAGTGAAGCCTTGACAGAACCCCTTGACCTATCCTCTATGAACTTATCTAGTTCTTTTTTGAACCCTGTTATAATCTTGGCCTTCACAACATCCTCTGGCAAAGAGTTCCACAGGTTGACTGTGCGTTGTATGAAGAAATCATAGATTCATAGATTCATAGATTCATAGATTCTAGGACTGGAAGGGACCTCGAGAGGTCATCGAGTCCAGTCCCCTGCCCGCATGGCAGGACCAAATACTGTCTAGACCATCCCTGATAGACATTTATCTAACCTACTCTTAAATATCTCCAGAGATGGAGATTCCACAACCTCCCTAGGCAATTTATTCCAGTGTTTAACCACCCTGACAGTTAGGAACTTTTTCCTAATGTCCAACCTAGACCTCCCTTGCTGCAGTTTAAGCCCATTGCTTCTTGTTCTATCCTCAGAGGCTAAGGTGAACAAGTTTTCTCCCTCCTCCTTATGACACCCTTTTAGATACCTGAAAACTGCTATCATGTCCCCTCTCAGTCTTCTCTTTTCCAAACTAAACAAACCCAATTCTTTCAGCCTTGCTTCATAGGTCATGTTCTCAAGACCTTTAATCATTCTTGTTGCTCTTCTCTGGACCCTTTCCAATTTCTCCACATCTTTCTTGAAATGCGGTGCCCAGAACTGGACACAATACTCCAGCTGAGGCCTAACCAGAGCAGAGTAGAGCGGAAGAATGACTTCTCGTGTCTTGCTCACAACACACCTGTTAATACATCCCAGAATCACGTTTGCTTTTTTTGCAACAGCATCACACTGTTGACTCATATTTAGCTTGTGGTCCACTATAACCCCTAGATCCCTTTCTGCCGTACTCCTTCCTAGACAGTCTCTTCCCATTCTGTATGTGTGAAACTGATTTTTTCTTCCTAAGTGGAGCACTTTGCATTTGTCTTTGTTAAACTTCATCCTGTTTAACTCAGACCATTTCTCCAATTTGTCCAGATCATTTTGAATTATGACCCTGTCCTCCAAAGCAGTTGCAATCCCTCCCAGTTTGGTATCATCCGCAAACTTAATAATCGTACTTTCAATACCAATATCTAAGTCGCTAATGAAGATATTGAACAGAGCCGGTCCCAAAACAGACCCCTGCGGAACCCCACTCGTTATGCCTTTCCAGCAGGATTGGGAACCATTAATAACAACTCTCTGAGTACGGTTATCCAGCCAGTTATGCACCCACCTTATAGTAGCCCCATCTAAATTGTATTTGCCTAGTTTGTCGATAAGAATATCATGCGAGACCGTATCAAATGCCTTACTAAAGTCTAGGTATACCACATCCACAGCTTCTCCCTTATCCACAAGACTCGTTATCCTATCGAAGAAAGCTATCAGATTGGTTTGACATGATTTGTTCTTTACAAATCCATGCTGGCTGTTCCCTATCACCTTACCACCTTCCAAGTGTTTGCAGATGATTTCCTTAATTACTTGCTCCATTATCTTCCCTGGCACAGAAGTTAAACTAACTGGTCTGTAGTTTCCTGGGTTGTTTTTATTTCCCTTTTTATAGATGGGCACTATATTTGCCCTTTTCCAGTCTTCTGGAATCTCTCCCGTCTCCCATGATTTTCCAAAGATAATAGCTAGAGGCTCAGATACCTCCTCTATTAGCTCCTTGAGTATTCTAGGATGCATTTCATCAGGCCCTGGTGACTTGCAGGCATCTAACTTTTCTAAGTGATTTTTAACTTGTTCTTTTTTTATTTTATCTGCTAAACCTACCCCCTTCCCATTAGCATTCACTAGGATAGGCATTCCTTCAGACTTCTCGGTGAAGACCGAAACAAAGAAGTCATTAAGCATCTCTGCCATTTCCAAGTTTCCTGTTACTGTTTCTCCCTCTTCACTAAGCAGTGGGCCTACCCTGTCTTTGGTCTTCCTCTTGCTTCTAATGTATTGATAAAAAGTCTTCTTGTTCCCCTTTATTCCCTTAGCTAGTTTGAGCTCATTTTGTGCCTTTGCCTTTCTAATCTTGCCCCTGCATTCCTGTGTTGTTTGCCTATATTCATCCTTTGTAATCTGTCCTAGTTTCCATTTTTTATATGACTCCTTTTTATTTTTTAGATCATGCAAGATCTCGTGGTTAAGCCAAGGTGGTCTTTTGCCACATTTTCTATCTTTCCTAACCAGCGGAATAGCTTGCTTTTGGGCCCTTAATAGTGTCCCTTTGAAAAACTGCCAGCTCTCCTCAGTTGTTTTTCCCCTCAGTCTTGATTCCCATGGGACCTTACCTATCAGCTCTCTGAGCTTACCAAAATCCGCCTTCCTGAAATCCATTGTTTCTATTTTGCTGTTCTCCCTTCTACCCTTCCTTAGAATTGCAAACTCTGATTTCATGATCACTTTCACCCAAGCTGCCTTCTACTTTCAAATTCTCAACGAGTTCCTCCCTATTTGTTAAAATCAAGTCTAGAACAGCTTCACCCCTAGTAGCTTTTTCAACCTTCTGAAATAAAAAGTTGTCTGCAATGCAGTCCAAGAATTTGTTGGATAGTCTGTGCCCCGCTGTGTTATTTTCCCAACATATATCCGGATAGTTGAAGTCCCCCATCACCACCAAATCTTGGGCTTTGGATGATTTTGTTAGTTGTTTAAAAAAAGCCTCATCCACCTCTTCCACCTGGTTAGGTGGCCTGTAGTAGACTCCTAGCATGACATCACCCTTGTTTTTTACCCCTTTTAGCCTAACCCAGAGACTCTCAACACTTCCGTCTCCTATGTCCATCTCTACCTCAGTCCAAGTGTGTACATTTTTAATATATAAGGCAACACCTCCTCCCTTTTTCCCCTGTCTATCCTTCCTGAGCAAGCTGTATCCATCCACACCAACATTCCAATCATGTGTATTATCCCACCAAGTTTCAGTGATGCCAACAATGTCATAGTTGTATTTATTTATTAGCACTTCCAGTTCTTCCTGCTTATTACCCATACTTCTCGCATTTGTATATAGGCATCTAAGATACTGGTTTGATCTTTCCTCCCGGTTTTGTCCTGACCCTCCTTTCTCTCTGCCAATATAGCCCACACTCCCTCTCGTCTCCGACCCATCTCCCAGGTCTCCATGTTCCCCACTTACCTGCGGGCTTTTCTCACCTGTCCCCGTCGAACCTAGTTTAAAGCCCTCCTCACTAGGTTAGCCAGTCTGTGTCCAAATAGGGTCTTTCCCCTCCTCGAAAGGTGAACACCATCTCTGCCTAGCAGTCCTTCCTCAAATAGCATCCCGTGGTCTAGGAAGCCAAAGCCCTCCTGGCGACACCATCTTCGCAGCCAGGCATTCACCTCCATGATGCATCTGTCTCTGCCCGGGCCCCTACCTTTGACAGGAAGAATCGAAGAGAATACCACCTGCGCTCCAAACTCCTTCACCCGTACTCCCAGAGCCCTGTAGTCACTCTTGATCAGCTCAGTGTCACACCGCGCAGTATCATTTGTGCCCACATGGATGAGTAGCATGGGGTAGTAGTCAGAGGGCTGGATAATCCTCGACAATGCCTCCGTAACGTCTCGGATACGGGCTCCCGGCAGGCAGCATACCTCCCGAGATGAAATGTCAGGGCGACAGATGGGCGCCTCCGTTCCCCTCAGCAGAGAGTCTCCGACCACCACTACCCTACGTTTCCTATTCGCAGTGGTGGCAGCAGACCTCCCAGCCTTAGGGGTACGAGGCTTCTCCTCCTTTACTGTAGGGGGTGATGCCTTCTTTCCTGTATCAAGAAGAGCATAACGGTTACCTATTACCACAGCGGGAGGGTTTGGAGCAGGGGTGGAGCACTGCCTGCTGCCAGAAGTAACCAGCTGCCAGTGTCCACCCTGAGCCATCTCCTCCTCCACCAGTGGTGTATCAGCAGTCCTGTGTCCTGGGACAGCTACCTCAGCTGTCTCCACATGGACACTGTCCAGGAATTGCTCGTGGATTCGGATGCTTCTCAACCTAGCCACCTCCTCCTGTAGCTCTCCCACCTGCTGCCTGAGAGATTCCACCAGCAGGCACCTTTCACATTGGATGGTCCCCTCAGCCTGGATATCAGTAAGTGGAAATTGCAAGTTACAGTCTCTGCAAAACCACACCAGGATCTGGGTAGAAGCATCCATGCTCAGGCGCTCTGTCTGGCTACAGGCGCAGGTGGAGGAGACAGAAGCAGTGCTGGCACAGGTGTTGCGGGTCTTCCTAACCATCGTAAGCCTCCCTCTGTCAAACTCCCGTCTGCAGCCCCCTGTCCGCTGAAAGGGTTGTTTAAGCAAGAAGTTTAAAGTTGTAAGGGGAATAAAGGGAAAACAGATAGAACCGGCAAGGGACCCTCGCCCCTTCCCACTCCCCTTCCGAACTCCCTTGCGAAACTCCCTGTTAGCAGCCCCTGTTCGCAAACGCTCCCTGGTCGCTTGTGCGCTGCTTTATAAAGCCCTGGCCTGTATGAATGCCCCGCCCACTGAGTAAGGCTCAGCCAATTACCAGAGGCTTCCTGGTTTCAAACCTTCCTTTGAAGCTCACAGCTTCCAACTGTCAGCCACAGCACACGGTCCTTCAAACAACCAAACAAACAAACAGACTGCCAAACACAAGCTCAGCACACAGCAAGTAACCCCCAAACACAAACAAACACACACTGCAGACAGTCACTTACCCCAAAAGGGTGCTGTATTGCTCCTCCTTCACCTGGAGAACTCCCTTGCGAAACTCCCTGTTAGCAGCCCCTGGTCGCAAACCAGATACTTCGTTTGGTTTGTTTTAAACCTGCTGCCTATTAACTTTATTTGGTGACCCCTAGTTCTTGTGTTATGAGAAGGAGTAAATAACACTTCCTTATTTACTTTCTCCACACCAGTCTTGTGTTCATTGATACTCTGCATCCAAAATGAACTGCTTCTGAACTGACAGTGAGCATTTTTTTTTTTTTCAAGAACTAAATACATTCAGAAACAGAACTAGCACGGTCATTTTCAAGAGTACCATCTGATAAATCCCTATATTACAACTTCTACTGCACCACAAAGAGGAGAAATTATAGGACTTATTTGCAAAAGCCTCAGCCACTTCAGAAGTGCCAGAATTATCAGCTGCTCCCTACCAGGATTCCAAAATTTTCAGCTTTCCTGGGACAACTATAATGCAATTATGCAGTAAGACTGTAATGGGCGCACTTACCTCTTGTGCGTGCTCCCCTTGGCCAAGTGTGTGTGCCTGTACTCACTCCCTCTGTGGTGTGTCTTTGGTGACTGAGCCCTCTGGCTGAGTCACACACAGTCCGTCTGTGTGATGAAAGCAAAGCAAAACCCCTTCCGGGATATAGGTCCAACAGGGGTCTCTCCCCATAACATCTCTCACAAGTTGTCCCTGCTCCAGGATAGAGCAGTGCCCCAGGGTTCCCTCCCTGGTGACAAAGTCTTTGCCCTCTTAGGGCCTTTCTGGCCAGAGCTCTCCAGATGGGCCGCTGCAGTTTAGTTCCCCCCTCTGAAGTGCCTCAATGTCCAGGCCACTTCCCCCAGTGGCTAATGGGGGCTGGGGGGAACCTGGGCCTGCCCACTACTCTAGGTCCCAGCCCAGGGACCCTGTAGCTAGCAGCTTTCTGCTGTGTCCCTTTATCTAAGTCACACTGCTGCTCTAATTCCCTGGGCTACTTCCCCATGGTCCAGTGCTGTCTTCACACTTACCTCAGGGCCTTGTCCTGGTGATGGAGTCCCCGCAACCAGCTCAGGTGTCCTCTTCACTCTCCCCAGCTTCTGGCAGTACTGTCTCATCTGAGGTCCTGCAGCTCCCTCAGCCAGCCACACACCATCCACGCTCCTCCAGCTCTAGCAAGGAACTGGAACTTAGGCCCTGCAGCTCTTCTTATACTGACCTGCTGGGCCCTGATTGGCTGTGTCCCACACAGCCATTCTAGGCAGCTTGGAATACCCTCTCCACTGCCCTTTTGTGGGGCAGGGGTGGCAGGGCCTGCTTATGAATTTTGTGCCCTGATGGGGGGGCAGATGGGCACATGGATCCCATCAATTGCCCCCAAACAGTTTGGGAACCTCATGAGTGCAAAAGCCATCAATAACGTCCTGATCATTATCAAGCTTTGTAACCTGGTACAACATCTGGAGAGCTCCGGCCAGAAAGAGGGCAAAGACTTTGTCACCAGGGAGGGAACCCAGAATGCACAGTGAAGCAAAGGAACGTGGGGTACCCTCTGAGAATGCCACACCCTCAGTTCACAGCAAACCACTGCCATGTGTACACAATGATATGCACTGACAGAGTACACTGTCCTGTGTGCATGTTGTTACTGTGTTGCATACTGTGCATTACGTGACATGCAGCAAAAAAAAAAAGGATTAAATTCCTCCTCCTCCTTCCCCTCCCCACCTCCCAGCCAAGACAAGCCCTAACTTCAAAGTGAGGAGAACTTATGTGTAAACCAGATCATCTTTCTGGAGCCTATTAATGTGTTTTCTAAGTTAGCTCTGAGGTACAGTGGCAGTTGGTAATGAGGGACTTCACTCCAACAATAATATCCCTTCTCCTTTTTTTAAACAAAGAAACAAAGTTGTGACAGATACGGGGCTGCAGAGAAAGGGGAGAAGAAAGGTAAGTCTGGGGGGGAGGGGGAGAAAGTGTATTAACTTGAGTTAAAATCCTAGAGCTTATCTACACACACTGCTGCAGCAGCACCGCTGTAGTGCTTCAGTGAAGATGCTACCCCACTGGGAGGGGTTCTCCCATTGGCATAGATAATCAACCTCCCTGAGAGGCAGTCGATGGGAAAATTTTCCTGTCAACCTAGTGCAGTCTATGCTGAGATTTAGGTCGGTTTAACATTGTGGATTTTTCACGCCCCTGAGCAACGTAGTTATACCATCCTAATTTCCTAGTGTAGACCAAGCTTTAATGTTTCATAGCAGACATAACAAGAACTTTGATTTTTGGGTAAAATTTTCAAAACATTTAAATGACTTGGGAGCCGAGCCCCACATCCCTTCTGAAAATGGAACTTAGGAACCTAAGTCACATAAACGCTTTCGAAAATTTTAGCCCTCACCGTTTCCCTTAACTGAGTTTTCATTCACAAATTGAAGTTGGTGCCTAATATTGCTGGTTTTTTAATATATATATATATATATATATATATATATATATATATAAAAACAATAAAAAGTCAATTGTTATCCTCATGTACATACTTGAGAATGACACAGTAGTTCAAAACATAAAAAACACACTCCTTCCCCCACCCCAAACATGCATTTTTTTCATGATCCTGGGTGAGATGTATTGACATCACATCTAAAATTTCTTTAGTTGTAGAGAACTACATAAGCAATATTGGACACCCTCTCTATTTAAAAGGTTTCAGTGTGGGTCTGAATGAAAACACAGTCATCCTTGATGAAGCAGGAACAAAGTTTTGTACAGCATCTTCATTTTAATGCCTCAGAGATCAAGAAAAATGAATTTGGTAAGCTGAGGTTGCTAGATAAGAACATTAAATTGTTTCTTTCCTTTTATTTTCCACTTCACAGCTTCTAGGTACAAACAAATTTCTAAAATACTTTCAAATTACAATTTTTTAGATATGAAAAATTGTTAAATACAGAATGTCTTTGATATTTTCATTACACTTAATTTTGACTAAACATACAAAACACATTTTCAGATTGAAATATCTTACTAGGTTTAAATAAAGTCAAATCAATTTTCCCTAGAGAAGATATCCTGTGTTTTTTAAAGATATTATCTGCACAGGATTCTGACTTGTGGGTCTGGTGCTTTCTGTGTGATGGTATCTTCAAAGGAACAGAATTACTGGTAAGAACTCTGAAAGTGCAAATCGGAGTGGCTGGGTCATTACACAAATTGAATCTATTTCCCCATGTTAAGTATCCTCACACCTTTTTGTCAACTTCTGAAATGGGCCATCTTGATTATCACTACAAAAGTTTTCTTTTTTTTTCTTCTCCTGCTGTTGGTATGGCAACTTCCACCTTTTCATGTTCTCTGTATATATATATATCTTCTTACTGCATATTCCATTCTATGCGTCTGATGAAATGGGCTGTAGCCCACGAAAGCTTATGCTCAAGTAAATTTGTTAGTCTCTAAGGTGCCACAAGTACTCCCGTTCTTTTTGCGGATACAGACTAACACGGTTGCTACTCTGAAACCTAACATTTGGAGAAGACTATCAGAAGAAAATGTTTTAATCCGTTTTTGTTTTATCATTGCACATAGGAAGATGGCGATTCTACTTGACTTTGGACGTTTGGCCTGAGTTCTGATAGAGCTGGATTTTTCTTGTTTTTTTTTTTAATGGAAAGTGTTTGAATATTCATGCTGTGAAAGAAGAAAACATCCAATGGCTTCAGAATCTATGACCCCAGAGTCAGCAAAACACTATCAGATAAAAGGGAAAAGGCGGCAGCAGCAGCAGCAAGGTAGATCTCTGAACAGTGATGGTGAAGAAGTCTTCGTATTTGAAGCAAATGAAGCTTGGAAGGATTTTCATAGCTCTCTTCTTCACTTCTATGAAGCTGGGGAACTCTGTGATGTTACATTGAAGGTGACAGATAAAACTATTCACTCTTTTCCCACTACCCACATCTGTTATGTTAATGGTTTGTGAAGCATGCTCTAAAATGTGGTGCAGTTTTAATCATCTCTTGCAAATTATTACAATCCCCTGATTTTGGGGTATTGTTAAAGGCTGCTTGTAATTCTGTGAACACTGCTGGCAGCTCAGGAATTTCAGGCTGAGGTGCTGAAAATGTAAAAAAACCCACTTTATTCCAAGAATCCTAATATTCCTAATTCTCTCCTAAAGAACAAAACAAGTGACCCGGGAGAAAAGTGGGAATTTACTACACGGGTGTTAAGCAACATTATTCAGTCACTAGCTATTGTTGCATTGCATCCCTTATTCTTCATCTATACATTATCTATAGTGAAAGTTCTCTGTGATTAGGACCCCTTTTTATATAGCACAAAACAGCATTAAGTGCTTTAGATAAATATTAAGCGTGTCAAGTATCAGAGGGGTAGCCGTGTTAGTCTAGATCTGTAAAAAGCAACAGAGAGTCCTGTGGCACCTTTAAGACTAACAGATGTATTGGAGCATAAGCTTTCGTAGGTGAATGCCCACTTTGTCGGATGCATGACAAAAGCTTATGCTCCAATACATCTGTTAGTCTTAAAGGTGCCACAGGACTCTCTGTTGCATATTAAGCATGGTAGATTAAAAGAGATGGTGGAGTAGTTCCACTCCTTAGATAAGAGGCAATGCCCTAGTGAGATCCTCAGCCCCTATGCCACCCTCAGGTGCTCGGTTTTCTATCAGGATGGTGTTCCTGGATCCTATTTGGGGACTCCACATTTTCTGTAAGCCTCTGCCTAATGGATATCTGATAAATTTGAAACTCTCTCCTCCTATCCACTTAACTGATGGAGGAGAGAAGGTATAATTCATCCCCCTCCAGAGGTTACTGTGAAGAGGTGCAGAGGAAAGACATTTCTGCTACTCTGTTCTACTCCCACACTCCATTTTGGGGGAAAAGGGATCTGAGGCTGTTCTCTTCTTAATTAATATATTCATTGTCTATTGCCGCTACTGATAGGAAAGCTAAGAACAGCAGCAGAACGAAAAGACACAATTCTTGACAGTACTTTCATTGAGCTCTCGAAAGAGTTTACAATCTATTCTAAGACATTCTCCTATCCTCAGGACGCTGCCATATGAACAACTCATTGTTGGAAGGCAGGATAGTGGCAGATACATACCAGCCCTAACACTCTCCCCATTTTTTATTCTGCTATCTGAACACCTCCTTCTGGAATAATCTCATTGTTCCTTCCCAATTACCCATCCTCATGTCTCTCTCCTTTCCCCTTTTCTCCTTCTCTCTTAATCTGCATACTGTAAATGTTGTTTAAAATGTCTTATGCTTACCTCATTATACATTTGTTATCCAATTTTTTTGATAGCTTATACATCCACAAAAATGTGATTTGAATTGTATTTTATTGCAGTGGATTGAGTCAATTAAAAAAAAAATCCAAACAATTAGCCTATATCATTTAAGTCGGAGTTTCTTTTTAATCACAAGCCAGCTCACCTTAACTGATCTGCAGTGAAGTCATAATCATGTTGAATATCAGTCTATTATGAAAATTATTTTTGATATCACAAATTGAGCCATCTAGATTCAGTGCAGATTCAAGAATAACTAAGGCTGTGAGGAAGTCCTGTTGAAATGCAAATAATTAGCCAACTTTGCTAGAACCAGTATTTAAAACAATCATATTACAAGTAGTTGACGTCTGAAATACTGAATTCGGAAGCTTTTTTTTGCCCCCAAGATAAACTCCTTAAAAATATCACTTCCATCTGAAAATTGTGTAGCTATTAAGGTTGCAATTTTGTAGCTATTAAGATCACTAACAGACAAAGGATTAAAGAAAAAACTTTGTTTACTTTATGCATTTGATAGCACTTCCTGTATAACCTGTTTCCCTCTGAATGGTGTTGGGGCATGCCCTTTTCCAGGCTCTGTAAGACGGTGTTATAGTTAAGACCTGCGGCTGCAGTTACCCACCAGTAGGCAGATTTGTGCACAGAGAAGGAGGGGAAAGAAAGGCTGGGCCTTTATATTTAATGTTGTTTTCAGGCCTGCCCAAAGACTAGCTGGAGGGAAGAAAAAAGCCTCTTTTCCTCCAAATTTAAGTTGCCAATGACCCTTTAATGACATGTACTCAGAGAATTATCTCACTTTAATCTTACAGTTCCACATATGTTTCTTCCATAATGAGATTTCAAGAACAGAGGTAGACTTTTTCCTTTAAGGAAAATGTCCTTGGATTTCTCTTTAGCAGAAGGCCTGGGAATATATTGGGCAGAGGACCACTTATGATGTTTTTGAAGTTTGTGCTGTGCTGTGACTCACTGGTGCATGGTTCTTGCACTGATCATAAATGTATAACCCAGGAATGACAGACTAAGTCAAAGAAGTAAGGGAATAGAGGCTTTTATGTTTAGTACTATAGATTCTAACAAAATACAATTTCAATTGATGTGGCCATTCAGTAGAAGCTGTAAACATGTAAATCCCGACTCATAAGGTTATACAACTGACCTCTGCTTAAGTCCGTGCATAATACTGAGAGAAATCAAATGCCAAATCTGCTAAAACAGTAACAATGGGTTATTTCAACTAATGAAATACTATACTAGCTGATCAAATATCACATTGGGCCATAGTTCAGAGGAGCAATTTCTTGACCTCATAAATGGTCGCTTCTGGAAACAGCTAGACACTCATGATAGCAATGGGAGGGATTCCCCCATTGTTGTAGTTAATCTATCACCCCGGTAGATAATAGCTAGGTTGATGGACTTAACACCATTGACTTAGCACTGTGTAAAGTGGGGGTTAGTTTGACATAGCTATGTATCTCAGGGTATGTCTACACTGCAATTAGACACCCGTGGCTGGCCTGTGCTAGCTGACTTGGGTTCCCAGGGCTCAGGCTGTGGGGCTGTTTAATTGCAGTGTAGATGTCCAGGCTCTAGGACCCTGCGAGGTGGGAGGGTCCCAGAGTTTAGGCTGGAGCTAGAACGTCTACACTGCAATTAAACAGCCCTGCGGTGGGGAACCCAAGTCAGCTGGCACTGGCCAGGCACGAGTGTTTAATTGCAGTGTAGACATACTCTTAAGGGGTTGATTTTTCACACCCCTGAAGACATAGCTATGCCGATGTAAGTTCCTGATGTAGACCAGTCCTAATACCTTCAGGGATTTTGTATTCTTATCCATGGTGTGAAATAAATTCAGCACCTAGTAGCCCAACTGTCCAGGGTAAAAAATACCAATTCTGTCACTCCTCTGTCTAAAAGAGTAAAACAGTTGGATGCTGTGCTTACTGCATTTATTTAACATTGATGGAGGTTAGGTGCATCAATAGCCAAGATGGTCAGAGAAGCAGCCGATGGCTCTGGGTGTCCCTAAACTTCCAGCTGCCAGAAGCTGAGACTGCATGACAGATTTCACGTGGGAGACCAGTGTTTCTCAAACTGGGGGTTCTAACCCAAAAGGGAGTTGCAGGGGGGTTGCAAGGTTATTTTAGGGGGGCTGCCCTTCTGTGCTGCCTTCAGAGCTGGATGGCTGGAGAGTGGTAGCTGGTGGACGGGCACCCAGCTCTGAAGGTGGCGCCCCGCCAGCAGTAGCACAGAAGTAAGGATGGCAATACCATACCATGGCATCCTTACTTCTGAGCTGCTGCTTTCAGAGCTGGGCGGCTAGAGAGTGATGGCTGCTGACTGAGGGCCCAGCTCTGTAGGCAGAGGCGCAGAAGTAAAGGTGGCGATACCATACCATGCCATCCTTCTGCGCTGCTGCTGGCAGTGGCTCTGCCTTCAGAGCTTGGCTCTTGGCCAGCAGCCGCCGCTCTCCAGCTGCCCAGCTCTGAAGGCAGCGCCGCTGCCAGCAGCAGTGCAGAAGGGTAGCAACCCGCCCCCCACAATAACCTTGTGACCCCCCCCAACTCCTTTTTGGGTCAAGACCCCTACAATTACAACACGGTGAAATTTCAGATTTAAATAGCTGAAATCATGAAATTTTTGATTTTTTTAAAAATCCTATGACTGTGAAATTGGCCAAAATGGACCCTGAATTTGGTAGGGCCCTATTTATAATGGTAACTGACTTCACTGCAATAAATTTGTTTATTAAATAAATCAGTGATTTCACAAATGCTGTTAATACTGAACAAGGAATAATTCAAGGGACAATTTAGATTTTAGTAAGTTTCTATATTAGTCCAAAAGTGTTTTATAGCAAAGGCATTTTGCCATTTTAAATGGCCACTGTATTTGTGAAAGTCATTTATAGAAACTTCTGTAAGTTCACTTTCAACTAAAGCAAAATATGTGAAATCTACAATAATTTACAACAAAGTGGGCATTAGTTGGCTAATGTACAAGAGAAAATATACAAAAACTATGTATAGGGGGTGTCTTTTTAGAAATGTACAATCAGCATGTTGTGTGTTTTTTAAAAATATGCAAATACTCCATGAATATTTGAATGCATTCTATAAATCCAAATAGAGTGTATTTTATGGATATTGATGTAATAACAGCTTCATATTTACCTGGCATATTTTCAGTGAATTTATATAACAATTGAATGTTGTCATTGATCTGACATGAGGTAGCATAAATCACAAGCTGTATTTCCTGCCAGGATGTGGTGCTGAACACAAATGTGGGGTCTAGAATTAATAATTTAATACAGTCTTCTGAAAAGGAAAGCAGCTAAAACAATGATCAGTGCTGAACTGAAGAATAATACTTTGAAGACTGTATGATTTTGTGGAAATTAGTTTTAAATTGGCTTTTCTGATTACTAAATATAGTATAAAAATAAGGAAATCAATGTGTTTAAGAAAGGAGGGATGTTAGTTGAGAGGCTGAACCATGAACACTGACTAGAAGATTAACTGTTATTTTCGGTAAATCACATTTGACAGCTGTGAAAGGCTGATGTAGCTCTCAAATGTAGTATTAGTTGTACTCCACAAACAGGGGCATAGATTGTTCATTTCCCTTATAGCACATTTTAGCCAATTAAAAACCTGTCTGGAGAATTAAATGTACATTATGGCTTAAGTTATAAGAGGGGAAACAGTACAGAACTATTTTTTCCCCCGGTTCATTGATTTGAAAGGATGAAGAACCTTCATTCAAGAAAACAAACAGAACACCAATTCACAGTGCTGCAGTGTAACAGTTAAATACCATATCTTAAGTTTTTCTTTAATTTGCACATGTGATGTCTCAATGAACCAAATGCTTGTGTTGAAACTAAGGTTTTTGTTCACCTTGGACAAACATGGAGAAATGTCTTTTAAAAAGGAGCCATTCTAGTGGTGGCTTAACAGGAAGATACTATGCCTATAACATGGAAAAACATAAATATTTAAGGAATTTGAGCTGTATTTATTATTTTGAGACTGTGGTAGCTTTATAAACTACTTCACCTTTGCTTTCTTCATCTGTGGCGTAACTGGGACTCCTTGAATGGAATTGTAGCTCTGCAGGTCAGAATTGCTCAAATATTTACTTTGGTTGTTTCATATATTTAACTCTTATATAGAACTGTTTGTGCTTGCCAGTGCCTGAGGACACTGAGCACAGTATCTCCTCCCTTCTCCCTACAGAAAAAACAGAGCAGATTTTTCTCCTCCTATCTTGGTAAATAACATTTTAGTTATTGGCTTGGCTGTACAATAGAACAGTAGCATCTGTTAGGCTGTCAGGAGAGTAATTTTTATACATTGTGGCTGAGCAATTTTTATACATTGTTGCTCCCCTAAGGTTTGTGTTGATGATGGGCAAATTCCTGTACAAAAATAAATCCTCCTTTCAAAACATGTGGAACATTACTCAGCCCCAAACTGCAGAAACAGAATAAAATTTCTATTGTCATCTAATACAGGGGTTCAACCTTTTTCTTTCTGAGCCCTTCCCCCCACTCCCCAACATGCTATAAAAACTCCACAACCCACCAGTGCCCCAACAGCTGTTTTTCTGCAAATAAAAGCCAGGGCCGGCATTAGAAGGCAGCAAGCAGGGCAGTTGCTTGGGGACCCACACCACAGGGGCCCCACAAAGCTATGTTTGTCAGGCTTCGGCTTCAGCGGCAGGTGGCAGAGCTCAGGGCCCCGGGCTTCAACCCTGCACAGCGTGGCTTTGGCTTTCTGCCCCTGAGCCCCAGCAAGTCTAACATTGGCCCTGCTTGGTAGACCCCCTGAAACCTGCTTGCGGCCCCCAGGCCCCTGGTTGAGAACTGCTGCTCTAATACTCCATTTACTTGAACTTAATTTCAAATTCAGCTCACAGCAAAAAAGGTCAGCCTTTTGCAGCAGCTTCAAACATGGCTGTAGTTGGAGGTTTGTCAGGAAGAAGACTCCTGCTGTGTCTGAGGTTGGCATGGCACAGAAGAGGCAGCAGAGGCCTGGAGGGGCCAAGCCCTTCCAGTCCTGATGTAAACTGTCATATTTCCATTGAAGTTGACAATTTGCAGCAGTGAAGGATCTGCCCCCTGATATTTTTGGGAGGTGGAAGTAATCCATGGTCTGCTTCCCTGTACCCCCACCACACACCTGCTTCTGGAGAAGAGTTGATACCTGCCTCTTTCCTCTATCTTGTAGTATCCATGGGAGAGGGACAAGAAAGTTACTACCATTGCCAGGCTTCAGTCTGTATATCTTGTTTTCCTTAGTATGGCTGCCACTGACCCATACTAGTGAAGACTGTTTATTTCATATGCACTTTAAGTTTGTGTGTAAGCTAAGATAAAGCAGTGATCTCTTTAATCCCCAGACTTATATTTGAATTGTGTTTCCTTAAGGGAATTCCAGTTCTGCTTTATCTTTTAAAAAGGTCCTGTGTGGAGGGAGGTTTATATAAAAGGAATAATGGATGTTATTGGGGACCTGAACTAGGGATTGGCTGTTGCCTTGTCCTGCTCTTGTGAATTAAAAGGTCAGATGTCTAAACTGAAATCTGTCCTTCTGGTTTTTTATGCAGCTGGTTAAATGACAAAAATAAGTGATTAGAGGAATTCAGTTTTTTACCAAGCATGCACCGCAACATTACATGACAGTCCAGGATTCCAATCTCAGCTATAATTTATAAAATTTCTTTAAAGCCAAAATACCAGAGTTTCCATTTAAAAAGTCTCTTTTCTTTCCCTGACAGGTTGGTTCAAAGCTAATCTCTTGCCACAAGTTGGTTCTGGCTTGTGTTATCCCTTACTTCAGAGCTATGTTTCTCTCTGAAATGGCTGAGGCAAAACAGACATTGATTGAGATCAGGGACTTTGATGGAGATGCAATAGAAGATTTGGTGAAGTTCGTCTATTCCTCCCGGCTTACCTTGACTGTCGATAATGTCCAGCCTCTCTTATATGCAGCCTGCATTCTTCAGGTGGAGCTAGTAGCAAAAGCTTGCTGTGAATATATGAAACTACACTTTCATCCCTCAAACTGCCTGGCAGTGAGGGCCTTTGCAGAAAGTCACAACCGTATTGACTTGATGGACATGGCTGACCGATATGCTTGTGAACATTTTACTGAAGTGGTGGAATGTGAGGACTTTGTGAGTATGTCGCCTCAGCACCTCCATAAACTCTTATCTTCCAGTGATCTGAACATAGAGAATGAGAAACAGGTTTATAGTGCTGCTATCAAGTGGCTTCTTGCTAATCCACAGCATCATACTTCCTGGTTGGATGAAATACTTGCTCAGGTAGGGAAAAGATTGGGGGGTATGCATAGATTGGAGCATATTTTCCTATAACATGCAGAGATGAAGCCATCCATTTTGTTTATAGTAGAAAATATATATAGTAGAAAAAAGAACAAGGAAAACAGACAAAAGATGCAAAGTATTTCTTTCCCTGTCAAAACTCATAATTGATGTAGTTTTGTGTTGGATAATCTTTTTCAATTTAATATTCAGCCTTTCCTAAGCAAGACATTTTCCCCGGGACAACAATCTGTCACAAATTTATGTTGTCTTCTGCTTAGAATAGAACCAATTCTGATCTGTCCTTGGCTATCAGAAAAGGAAATCACATTCTTTATCAATTTCTGAAAGGAAAAATTTTACCTTAATGATTGAACTTCATGCTAATCAGAAATAACAGAAAACAGTATCTGTTCTGGAAAGAGAAACCTTTAAAAATGCATACATAGTCAAATAGAGAACATACAGTCATCACTACTTAATGCATTTGGCAATACTAAATTTGGGTTGGGAGGGGAGAAGGGATGATTTCTTTGGTGATAAGTATTTGTCCTGACACAAAGCCGAGACAGTCAGAAGTTCTATTAAAACATTGTATGCTTCCTACATTTGGAGACAGGACTTGAAAAAACCTACCTACACTTAGTCAGAAATCAGTTTGCCTAATTAAATATGTCCCCATGATGCCCAAATTCACATCCTCCCACCGCAATGCATTTATCCTACCCTTACATCTCCACAGTCCAGTCTCTTCTGCTAGTTAGGCTAACAGTCTTGGATGTCCCCAGCTAATCTGGCACCAAAGATTTGGTCCATGCTTTGGCTAGTCTGTGTACTGCTATATTTCTAGTCCTTTCTGCTGCCTTGTCTGCTCTGCACTGCCTCTGGGGTCTCTGCCAATTAGCTCTCAACATCCTTTAACCTATACAGTCAGGCGAGATGTACATTAGAAAAGGTTTGCTAGTATTGCTAGCAAATTCTCCTTGTATAGAAAAATTTATACCAGTAAAAAAGTGCCATAGCTTATAGTGGTTCCCCAAATGAAGTAAGCTATACTAGCAAAAGCACTCTTATGCTGGTGTAAATGTCAACATTAGGGCTTTTGATGGCTTAGAAGTGTTGTAAAAACCCCTCATCCTTATTTGACAATGGTAGATCAGCAGAAGTATAGACCTGGCCTCAGTCACCTGGAGAAAGAAGGAAAGTATGCAGCAGTATTTGTGGCACTACCTGGTGTAACTATTATTATATTGCAAGCAGTTACGGTGCGACTTAGCCCATTCACCCTGGAGTGAGCAATGGATTTCCTAAGCCCTGCCTAGAAGCAAACTACTTTTTTATATAAAGAATTTAGTCAAGTGAGGGTACATCTACACTTGCAGCAGCACATAGAGTGGAGACATTGCATGCCCAGCTAGCATGCGTATAAATACTAAACCTGTGAGGTATAGCTTATGTGACTAGAGTGCCCTTCACACCTGAACCCTCAGGTATATACCCTACAGGGCTCTCTGTGTGCCCAAGCAGTACCTCTCATATTTACACTGGTATTTTTAGGGTAGTATCCTGCTGCCTCCCCCCTGCCAGGGCCTTTCTGTGCTGCTGGAGTCTTTGGGTGTATCTACATTGCAGAAAATAAAACCCTGCAGCAGCAAGTCTGAGCCTGGGTCAGCTGACTCAGGTTCATGCAACGGGGCTAAAAATAGCACTGTAGACAGTCAAGCTCAGGCTGGAGCCCGGGAGCCAAGATCCTCCTCCCTCGCTGGGTTTCAGAGTCCGGGCTCCATCCTGAGCCCAAATGTTTATACTCCTATTTTTAGCCCCGTAGCATGAGCCCAAGTCAGTTGACGCAAGCTCTGAGACTTGCTGTTGCAGGTCTTTTTGCAGCGTAGACATACCCTTTCATTGCAGCGGGGAAAGGCTTCAGCAGCTTCCTTTGCTGTGCGTAACTACAAACCACGAGTGTGGACGCAGCCTGCTTTTCACGGCTGCATATAGCTACATGTACCCGGCAGGTGTAAACAAGGTCTGAAAGAAGTGTTCCTTTGTTCTCCCCAGAAAGAATAAAGTTATATTTGAATGGACTTTTATTACTCCTTTCACTAACGTGTGTTTTTTTTTAACTTAAAAGTTACACAACTATACTCCTGACTGCCGTATTAGTCATTGGATCTAGGGCTCAACATCAGAGTAGCTGAACTGTGTATATTCCCATCAGGTACGTCTGCCTTTGTTGCCCATTTGTTTCCTTATGGGCGTTGTGGCAAAAGAAGAGATCATCAAGCAGAATCTAAAATGTAGAGATTTACTGGATGAAGCAAGAAACTACCACCTTCACCTGAGCAGCAGGGCAGTGCCAGACTTTGAGTATTCCATCCGCACAACACCAAGGAATGAGACTGCTGGTAATTAAATGGGGATCTGATTTTCCTGTGCTGAGGAAGAGTGTTGGGGATCTGTGTAGGGAGAGGTAGTGCAGAGTAAATTGTTTGATCTAATTAATGTTTCAAGAAGAAGTATATAGGTGCAGTGCATAGCTTTTAGCACCAATTTTACTTAAATTAGCTTAAAATACTAGTTTAACTAGATCAAATATAAATATTCAAGGCAAGGCTTGCAGAAAGTATATTAATGTGCTAGGAACTGTACAGGAAACCAAAGATACTCAAGCCCTATAAAGTTTACTTCCTGGGGGAGAAAAACATATTGCTCCTTTTGAACAATTAATTGACCCCAAAGCAGTGAGTTGCCTTTTACAAAGTGCTCTGAGTTATGCAGATTAGGCTGCAAATTCTGATATAGAAATCCAATTAGATGTAATAGAAGAAATATGGTTATCCCCCCAGTCAAATAATAACTAAAGTCCCATTGTTTTTGGAGACTGTGATTAGCAGTCTGTGCAATAACATTGACAGTCACATTTTGCATGCTAAAATTGCATGGTTCTTGCCAGATGAAAGGTGAGGTCATTGCCACAAATGCAGAAGTGTAGCTGTATTGAATGTGACCCAAGAAGGAGGAGAAAAAAGTGCTTGTCTTCAGTTAATTTTGTAATGCTAATCCATTCTCAGTAAAAATATTGCCCATGTTTTGTTGGCTGATCATTCGGAGACCAATATTTACTCTTTATATCTTCTCCTTTAGGTGTGCTATTTTGTGTCGGTGGTCGAGGTGGATCAGGTGACCCATTTCGCAGCATTGAATGCTACTCTATAAACAAAAACAACTGGTTCTTCGGTCCTGAAATGAACAGCAGGAGAAGACATGTGGGTGTAATCTCTGTGGGAGGTTAGTAACAACATAACCTTGTATTAATGTCATTTTTTTTCTTTTGCAGTAACTTAATTGTTTAGTTATTTTACCCACCATACTAAACAATAAGAAAAGCCTGTCCCATATCATAGCTAAATTACTTGATGTGTTTCAGTTTACTAAAGAGCTATTTTTCAGGTCTGAAAACATTCCTGTGGTGTTATAGCACCAATCTGAGAACACATTTGTTGAAGTGAGACCACTGCTCACTGTCCACAGCCTGTGGCTCATTACTTATAGTAGTGTATGGTTTCATTTTTCTTTTTTCTCAGAGAAGCACATAACTGCAAGCCAGTTTTCCTGAGTTCTGAAACTGACTTCCTTGCATTTGGGCAAATCAAGTAGCCCATAATTTTCCAAGACTGCCATTAGTTTTGGTAACTCAAGAGTGCTCAACTTGATACTTAGAGCCAAGTTTCCAGAGCTGCTGAGAACCCACAACTGTTGAATTCCTCTTCCCGCCCCATATGTTACGTTCCTGCAACAGAACCAATGGAAAACAGTTTTTCAGATAGCATACATTCCTTTGTGCCTCCAAATATTAAACAGCACCTCTACCCCAATATAACACTGTTCTCAGGAGCCAGAAAATCTTAACGCGTTATAGGTGAAACTGCGTTATATCGAACTTGCTTTGATCCGCCGGAATGTGCAGCCCCGCCCCACCGTGTTATATCTGAATTCGTGTTATATCGGGTCGCGTTATATCGGGGTAGACGTGTACTTTGTTTAAAGTAGTTTGGTATTTTGTCTAGAGGCTGAAAAATTCAGCCAGCTTGTGGAATGTTGTTTTTAATATGAAAAGGGAAGACCTCAGATTAAGATGTTAAAATGTCCTATAAAAACAGCTGTTAATGCAAATCTCTGACTTAGTCTGTGTATATTCTTATGACAGATTCTTAACCTTCAAATCTTATTCTTGCAATTGAAAAGCGTGCTGCTATTTTGGAAATAGGGTTGTGCCTGTATATTTCCCACTGTTTGTGGTAATCTTGTGTATCTGGACACCAAAGTGTTGCCTACCAACTATTCAATCAAAATGTTTCTCTTTTCTTCAGGTAAAGTCTATGCAGTAGGTGGGCATGATGGAAATGAACATTTAGGCAGCATGGAAATGTTTGATCCTGTCACTAATAAGTGGATGATGAAAGCATCAATGAACACCAAGAGGTAAATCTCCCTTAAACAAAAAGGGAGCAAATAATTATTTTAGAAAATAATCCAGAAGTTATTGCGGTCTAGGTTTTTATCCGCCCCTTTGTGCATACCATTTAAAAAAAAAAATTCTTAGGGTTGAAATAGTCAGTCTCAGCTCAGTTGGGGGACTCAGTTCTTAGGTTGTTCTGGGTTTACGAATGCAAGCTGGTTGCTCTTGCGGTCAGCTGCTGCCTATTTTCTTTTGCTTGGGGGTGGGTTTGAAATTGACAAAAATCTTGTTTGAGATTATTGCCAATTTGTATCTTTTGCTAGCTATAGAAAAGATACATCCTTGATCATTACTTAATCAATACAGAATGTGTATGTATGTCCTATATAACAGTATACCAAGATTTCAATGCAGGGTTGTGTTGTGGAGTATTCATAATGCTATTTGCCCCCCAACTCTCCAAAAAATCATTAACACTTATTTGTATATTCCTACTGGAATAGTGTAATACTTTAAAGTGCAGATAGGCAAAAATAAAGTGTGCCTTAGTGTGTAATGAAATGAATCTCATATGCACATTAGAGCATTACTGGCGATGTAAAATGTATAATGTTCCTTTATGTCAGCCTCCAAGTACTGTATTGTTTGTAAACTTAATAAAAAGCAGATTGAATTTCCCTAATTACTTAGTAGTTGTAACATTGGATCAAAGGAAATATCAGACATACTACCCAAAAAGCAGATTGCAAATAAACTGCGCATAAAGATAAAATATTTAGTAATTTTTTTCAGATAAACCTCTCCCTGATAGTTGTGACTAGCTTACTTTCACTTCCTCAGCATACTTCTTTTGGTTTTCTGAGTTAACTGTGGATAAAAATAACTAAATGTTCTGGTGTAGGAGTCTGACTAAGAGTGCATATTGCTTTTTGAGAGAGCCATGCAGAAGCCACAAGCTTAATTAGATATAAAACTGCTATTTTACACTTATTTCGGTGATGATTTTTTAAACTGCTTTAACTGAGGTTTCTGTTTTTCTTCTTACTGTATCTCTCTATTAAAAACCACCACCCATATTTTTACTTTAAACCTCCATAACCTGTTGCAGTCTAAAGAAAATATTTTTCTAAAAAAAAATTTGACTTCTATAAGAACCTCGCACTTAATGGGTGGAGTGAAGTACTGGGGCATGTCTGAGTCCTGAAACATTCAGCTACTGTGACTTAACCAGTAAAGCACAAAGCCACTTCGAAAGAACCAAGAAGCTGGGTCATCAACTTGCTTCTCTGATAGGTAACAGAAAATACTGTTAAGGCTCAGATAAGCTTTTGTGGCACCTCCTGTGAAGCACAGTGGTTACTGTACTGTGTCTTAGCCTCTGTGCTGCAACCTGGAGAAGCAGTTGCAAGATCACAGGACCTTCCTTTGTGGGGGGAAAAATAATCATTTTCTTCTGTCTTGAGGTACTATCAGTTCCAGTGGTATTTCTCATTTTAATATAGGGAATCTCTCAAACCAGGAGAATCTTTCAAAATGCAAGAAGTACTGGTCTAAAATAATCCTGTTAGCTAACCAATCAATTTTTGTATTACTGACTATCCACATAGTGAAGAACTGTTGCCGGTCAGTTGGATTGTCTACTATACTAAGTTCCTCTATATTTACTATAGGAAATCCCTAGAATAGTGCAAATACTTGCACTATAAATTTTTTTAAAATTTGTATATTGCCTCTTCAGGGAAGGGACTGTCTTCCTGTGTTGTGTACACAGTGTCTAGTGTATTGTGGGTGCTACTGTATACAAATAAGTATAAAGACAAAGTTTCATTATCCAAGATATTATCCTAACAGGTAAGTTTAAGGGTAACCACTGTCTACCATCTCTTTAGCCAATTTAAGATCAATTACTTTGTGCATAACTTTAATCTGTATACGTCAAGAACTCTCACCTAGACTTTAGATCAGTGCTAAGGTTGATCACATTTAACTTACATACTTATCTGTCCTCTTTAGCCACTTACTAAAAAAAAGTGACAGTCAAATTCTGTGAGTGGTTTGATTAGTTTCATCCACCTCTCCAAAGAATGGATCAGGTTCTCTGTTCCACTCAGTGCAGCAGAGAAAGGGGGTTGGCAGGGAACCAGTTAATATCCCGATTCTCAGCACTGGTCCAGATGGAGGCATCCTGGCTTCTCTTACTAGCACCTGCTGGGGAGCTACAGCAGTCTCTGCTTCCAGGGAGTAAAACAGGAGAGTGTCTGACTCTAAATATTTTTTTAGTCACTTTTTACCTCACAATTGAACAAAAAAATCTCCATTTCCCCATAAGTGGCAGTGCATGGATGTTTATTTGTAACTAGAAATTCCAAATCTGCTTTCTGTACTCATGTGTGGCAACAATTTTGAATTTTAAAGCAAGATGGTGGTTTTAAATAGATCAGTTAGCTTTCATAGGTAACTGTTCTACATGTGAAAATGTAGCTGTCAGACTAATCATGATTTAAAAGCCAAGGACAGAAACTGTAATTCAAGAACTAACCTTTTTGGATTTGATCTACTTCATAAGAAAGTAACTGAAAAAAGTGAGGCATAGTGCTGAAGCACTCTACAGCTACACCACAGCAACAGCTAACCTATGATTCATGCAGTTATATACTTACTGGTAGCACAAACTCTTCTGTTCATAGAATCCCATTGCCTTTTTTTAAACAGTACATTTGCTTTACATTGCAGGGGATTAAATCCTAAATATTGCCTTAGTTCCAACATAGGTTTTTGGATTGTGTGAGTAGATTGTAGCTGAAAAGGTAGCTGCCTGCCATAAAGTAAGATCAGCTAGCTTTTCTAGTTAAAATAACACTAACTTACTTGTAGTGGGACTCTGGATGAGGGCAGGGCTCTGTTCTAGGTGATCCTGAGGCAGGTTCGGTACCTTAGGGTAGGTACCCCCTCTGAAAGTGAACGAGTCTACTTATGAAGCTGCTATTGCACCGACAGTCAACTTGCTACAGTTATTGATCAAAGAACTTTAAGTTCCTTCATTTCCCTTTTGGTTTGCATTACGCTTATTTCCCATATTTTGAAACAGTTGCCAGTCAGAGAAAATTGCACTTGGTCTGTCTTTGCCTAGTACCTTCAAGGATATACTCAAGTGCTAATGCTTTGATTTTATTAGGAGAGGAATTGCTCTAGCCTCCGTTGGTGGACCCATTTATGCCATAGGAGGGTTAGATGACAACACTTGCTTCAGTGATGTGGAGAGATATGACATTGAATCTGATCGATGGAGTGGAGTAGCGTCAATGAATACTCCCAGAGGAGGAGTGGGCTCAGTGGCCCTTGTGGTAAGTTAATGCTTCCTTCTAAGTCAGTATTGAAACAATGCCTTGGCTTGGCACGAGGAGGCACTGTACTAGTGCAGGGGACTCTTTCAAATAAGACTTAAAATTGAGGCACTGGCCACTTATAATATTCAAATAAGTACTGTACTGATCCTGTGATCAGTAGATTGGCACTCCCACAACAACCCTTCAATTATGGCCAAAACATAACATATGTAACAGAAAAGACAAGGTTATGGATATCATTTTAAGAGTCAGATTTGTCATGGCTGCTGTGTTAAACATATTGTGCCAGATTCACCACTCACTCCCATCTTTGTTGCATAATGGATGGAATAGTCTACCAAATAGGATTTCTTCACTCACTCGGCCGCAGGTAGCATTTTACACCAACATAAATGACTACACAACGTGCAAAGCATTGGAAAAAGCAGGTCCACTACAATTTTGTAACCGTTCCAAAGCACTTCACACTTATATAAATACTGAAATAATTTCACTTACCAGTGAAATTTAGCCTGCAATATGGCATCTTTATTAACAGTACATAGCAACAGTTGAAGACAGGAAATAAATACTACTTCCAGTTAAGAAAGCAGATGGATTTAGGTAGGCAAAATGTAACACTAAATAAATGATACAATGTGACACTTGGTAGTAGTGCTAAAATGTAACTTTTTTTCCTACTGTTTTCAAAGTCCATGTATTACTGCAGATATCCCTCATATTCAAATGTTTGTTTTAAAAAAAAAAAAAATGCTAAATCAGTCACTGTTTGCCCATGGGGGAAAATAAATCTCTTCCAGGGGGTTGTTTACAGAAAAATAGCAGAGAGGTAAATTTACTGGGCTGTATTTTTAACTTCTTGGTCATGACTGTAATACAAGCATTCTGTATGGTACAAATATGTGATCCTTGGGATGGACAGCCATTCTAGGATCAGTGTATATTCCTAAACAATCACTGCTCATTTGGGGGGGGAAAAAAAAAATCACCGAGAAGGAGCTGGGTGATGCAGTGTGATGTTGAATTTTACTACAAAAGTACTATTGACTTTTCATATGAAAGGCTAGCTCTATGCATGAAATGTCTCTGCTCAATCTTCTTTCAGAACTATGTGTATGCTGTTGGTGGCAATGATGGTGTAGCCTCTCTCTCCAGTGTAGAGAGATATGACCCCCATCTGGATAAGTGGATAGAAGTGAAAGAGATGGGTCAACGAAGAGCAGGCAATGGGGTTAGTGAACTCCATGGTTGCTTATACGTTGTAGGTGAGTAGGAGTGTTTCTTCCTAACTGATAGAAGAGACACTTTGTCCTATAAAAATATGGATTGTGCCTGAGAATGAAGAAGTTTCAACATAAAAAATGCTGTTATAATGTATAAAAAGTTAAAAATCTAAGTATTTTATAAACTTTTAAGCACCTTCCAGGAGAAGTAAAAAAAAAAGATACTCATGCATCTTGGTAGACCAAAAAATTGACCTGCTTTGTCCTGATTCTGGCTCCATCTCTAATCCCTTGCCTTAAAATCAGGTCAGCAGAGGCTGGAATGCTATTGCTATAAATGAGATTCTTTTGGCTGCTGGCAAGATACCCTCTCCAAGGGCTGGCAGCTTTCGGGTGAAAGTCTCAATCTTTTGTCAGTCAGAGCATACTGCAATGCTTATTCCTCTCCACCAGCATTTATAAATAGGCAGGGGTGGGGGAAAGTGTCAGGATGGAGAATTGAAGTGGAAGTGTGATATGAATAAGTTCCATGGGGGTTAGATTTATTCTACTGCAATTAAGGTATGTGTGATTTATTTAGTTGGATCTGGGGCAGCTGGAGTCTGAGACTAGGTGGCCTTTGAGCATTAAACAAATCTAAATTGTCCTATTTAATTTTTTCAGTTCAGACACACAATGTTTATCCAGTGCTCTAAGCCCTTTGACAATTCATTAAAGCTAGTCAGTGCTTCCCAGTGGTAGAGATGAAATGTGCAATTTTCTGTGCATTTCACAATATACCATGCGCAGTTACAGAATGTGTGCTCACTGGGTTTCCTGGAAATTTAAAAGTGAAGCTTTCATTTAAGACTGTGGTGTGATCTTAATACCAGATTCATTGCAGTGATTTTTACATCTACTCTTCAGAAAATATAGAAGTAGATCATAGTATAATTTCCCCTTTAAAAATAGACCCTGAGACGTGTGTACATATCACACACCTTTTCATTTGTTCACTGTGTGCCTGAGTTCAATAGTTTCTTTAGATTTATAGACTTTTTATAACTTTTCTTTACCGTTTCACAAACTATACTTAATTTGTTTAATTGTGCAGACATACCATAGAATTGCAATATGAATCACGGAATCACCAACTAAATGAAATTTTACATAATCTTAACTGGCTCTAGTTTTAATCTTTAACTTTGTCAGTGAGATTTTAAAAATGACCTTGCTAACATTCTTAATATAGCCTTCTCTTTAAAACGTAGGATTCCCCCCCGCCTCTTTTTTTTTGAAAGCCACACCTTTGTAGTGTTTACTATTTAGAAGCTAGGTAGGAAGATGGTAGAAAAGGGTATGTAGTGTAGTTTTAAAGTTGCAGGAGCACTTATAGAAGCAATACAACTATGGAAGAAACCCAGCTGAGTAATTCAGTACTGATGTTCAGACATGCATATGGGGTACAGCTTCATGACTGCTTTCAGTTAGTTGACAATATGCTATCATCTACATGGATCTAAAGCAGATTGCAGCACTTACTGAATATTTTTTTTCTGGCATGTTATGAAATGTTGACTAGCTTGAATAGCCTGCAAAAAAAAAAAGACAGCCAGAACATTCCTTAAGTAGAAAGAACAGGCATGACTACAAGACTGTATGCATGTAAATGTACAGTTGGAGAAACCAAAACATCCAGAAGGCTCAGTAAGGGTACGTCTTCACTACCCGCCGGATCGGCAGGTAGTAATCGATCTATCGCGTCTCGTCTAGACGCCATAAATCGATCCCCAGACGCACTCCCCGTCGACTCTGGAACTCCACCAGAGCGAGAGGCGGTAGCGGAGTCGACGGGGGAGTCACGGCCATTGATCCCGCGCCGTGAGGACCCGAGATAAATCGATCTAAGATACTTCGACTTCAGCTACGCTACTCACGTAGCTGAAGTGGCATATCTTAGATCGCTTCCCCCCCCCCCCCAGTGTAGACCAGCCCTAAGTCTTTATGGTATGGATGAACCAAAATAACATGGTGAAATTTGCAGTGCATAGAGATGAGTCTCTGGCCTTAATGAATCCTTTAAGAGAATCTCTGGGTAATTACAGCAGGTGCTGTTGGGATTCCCTTGTGATTTAGTTTCATTGCATATTGACATTTAACTCTTCAGGTTTTCCATTTGATTATTAAGTACTTACATGTATTAAGTATTTTAATGCACTCTTCTGTGAGTGGGTGCACTCTTTTCTTCCTTTGTCTCTAGAAAAGCCAGTGTGCTTGTTCACTGCTTGCTCATTTTCATTGTACATATTGGTATTCTTTATAGAATAGGAAATATTCTCATCAAGAGTAAGTCTAGCCCCATTTTATTCTGAGAATTACTATATGCATGTGCTGAGGAAACAAGCACAAGGACTCTCAACAATCTTTGGGGAGAAGTTAAAAACAGCAAGAGGTGGTCTTATGATCACTAATGTAAGGGCCTAAAATTAAAGCACCTGCCAATTCCTTGTACACCTCTGAAAACTTAAGCCACACACTGCTACCTAAATATTGATTTTAGTACTTAACGTCAGGTGGCCATTGTACAGCCAACCAATTAAATATTATGCCATCTGAATACTGGACTCCAGCATTACTAAAATCTCCCTACTAACAAACAGTAATTTAATGTCTTTCTTTGTAGGTGGCTTTGATGACAACTCTCCATTGAGCTCTGTTGAAAGGTTTGATCCTCGCAATAACAAGTGGGAGTATGTAGCAGAACTTACAACCCCCAGGGGTGGAGTTGGCATAGCAACGCTAATGGGTAAAATTTTTGCAGTTGGTGGTCATAATGGCAATGCATACCTGAACACAGTGGAAGCCTTTGATCCAGTGATGAACAGGTAATTCTGAGTTAGATGAAGACAGGTGATGATGGCTTCATGTATACAGTATAGAATCACTGTGGCCCTTAAACTATGAAAGTTATTTGAGTAATTTTTCCTCCATTATCTAAATATGCTACTCCAGATAGTGGGTAGCAAGAAATAATGCAGGTTTTTTATATCTTGTAAAGTAAACTATCATGATTGAGCACATAAGTTAATTTCCTGTCCTCAACAGGTAACTGAACAATTTTACTCTGTGACAACTGAAGGGTATTTAATGCAAATGCTAGACGTGTCAAATTACCTGAAAGTGTATTTTTAAAAGTGCTGTCTTGTATGGACTAAGTTCATACATCCAACAAAAAATACTTAATCTAGTTACATTAATGGGTATAAAGAATTCGGTTTTCTCTAGGAACGAAGTTCAAATCTAGATTGAGGTTCTAATTATAATGTATTTAGTGATTTCAGATTATGGTCTCCTTTCGAATAGAGACTAATCTCGAACACCACAAATTGGTACTTTAGGCCCAGCCTTCAGTCTCTCCCATGGTGTTAGCAGTTGTGGGTTAAGCCATATGTCATTGAAAAGGTAACTCTTTTGCAACCTTTCATTAGTCTGATTTGACCAATGACCTTAGTGATCACAGTTAGACAAAACTGTTACTTCAAAAAAGTTTGACATGGTTTTATGAAAATTTATGGACATGGATGGCTCTGATCTTCATGGAGGCTGCCATCTTCCATATAAACAGATGGAATTCTTTATCACCTTGAATAAGTAGGAAGGGCACTACTTAACTGCTCTTGTTTTTTGGGGGTAAATTTAAGAGTACATACTTAATTTTTCTTGATATGAAGATGAAGACACATATTAATGTGCTCCCCCTATACCGTTGGCTTTTTTTTCTCACTTACAAGTTCATACCTCCCATCTCCTCACTGAGGCAAAGGAAGCTTCTCTACTCAGAGTACTATAAATAAGATCATTAGTGTAAGGCAAAATTGGATTAATCCAATCAATTTATTAGCCTAGTTTCATTACTTCTCCCTGCCTGAGACACTTTATTTTCAATAAGGAGCTAACACCTAACTCTCTCTGGCCTCAAAATGTGGTTGGGTGCAGAAAAGAGGGAAATAATTTATAAGTACAACAGTTCAAGAGTAAGGTGGATGCAATTCTTCAAATTTAAGTAAGTTATGAGTAAATGTAGATTTGTTTTAAATTAAGTAGTGAAACATTCAAATTAATGCTTTCCCCTTAGATTGATACAATGGAGGCATCATCTCTCCTAGAGAGAATTTACCAACTTTAAGATATGGGGGGGTAGAGTGAACTTTTCAAGGGAAAAAAACTAACTTATCCCCCCCTGGTCTTTCTTGCATTACCATTCTCTCTAGGTGGGAGCTTGTTGAATCAGTTTCTCACTGCAGAGCTGGAGCGGGAGTAGCTGTGTGCTCTTGTCTTAGTAGTGAGATCCGGGATGTTGGTCAGGGATCCAACAATGTGGCTGATTGTATGTGAACTCAGAGTCAAGCCTCGAGCAACTCTTCAGAAGATCCTGATAAGACTCGAGGATGGAGGGACATGACCACAACAGCGTTGCTCTGGGGTTTTTAATTATTATCCTATGCCGTAGATAAATACTGAATGACTCTTATGTGTGATAACTATCAAAAGCTGAGTTCTAATATTCAAGTTTTCTGAAGCTTATCTGATTTAGAAAAGTCTGGGTAAACATAAAATAAGGACCCTGGTTTTTATTTCAAAGCAGATATCGCCGTAACTTTCTATTTGAGGGGCATTATTCTGGAGCATTCATAATTAAATAAAATATATATAGGCTGTGGTTAAAGAGTTGCACTTTGAATTGTTGAGCCTTAAACTACTTCCCTCCCACCCACCCCCCAAAAAAACTTTGATTCTGGGATACATGCTAGAGTATGTTTTTAATATGTACATTCTGATAAAATACAAGAGAGCCTTAAAAAAAGCCCAGTTCTATAGCACTTTAGACAGGAATAAAGCATTTCAGCCTTTTGGAGGTTAATTTCCCTGTTGTATACCTGAGGAAACTCAGGTATAGAGGTTCATTACCTGACTGTCAGGGGGCTGAAAAGCAGGTGCTGAGCATCTCTGAAAATCAAATTAGTTTCTCTTGTTACAGAGCTGAGAATAAAATCCAGAGATCTGGCCTGCTTATGTGGGATTCAGCCACTGGAACATGTTTCCTCTCTTATGCCTCCAAGGAAACGTATATTAAGAACCACCTGCAATAGGAAACTCCTTAAGAGTGAAAGCACGTGTGAGGCTTCCTGTATAATTGTCTTATTTTAATAGAAATGGTTTATTTAGACAGGCAGAGTTTACTGGTCCTTTATTACAAATTACTGTATTCCTAGAAACAGGAATGCACAATGGGGAAGAAGTTACAATATCAAATAAAACCCACCCTTTTTCTAAGTAATTTTCAGTGGCTTACATGTTCAGTTTTAGTAATCCAGTGACATGGTGTGAGGTTAGCACCACTTTCAAAAAAAAGTACAGATGTGATGGTTTCAGACACAAACAGGCTTAATTATCTTGTGGATATTCTAGGCTGAGACCCAGAATGAAACATCTTCAAATGAAGAATTGCAGCTGTTGGAGTCTAAAGTCTCTTTAAACAAAAGGAAGTTAGTAGCAGCACAAATGAGATACATCAAGGGATTAACAGTCTTTCCTGTTTGTCAGATGCAGTGATAAATTCAAATTCAAAAATAGACCTAAACTGTGCTGTCATTACAGCCTATTGCCCCACTGAAATACCAGGAACCTATATTTAAGCCCTTAATTAGCTGTATTTAGTGTATAATTGTATATAAATATTTATTTAAAATTTGTTTGTAACTTTAAATGTGTTTGGGAACCTCTTTCAGGCTTTTCAAGGTTATTACCTCAACCATTATTTATAACATGGTTCCTGTTGGTAAAACTGAGACGTTCATAGGAACCTTTTACATCTTGTGTAGGGGCTTGCCTTTGTCTCAGTAGCATGAAGTGGTACGCTCCTATTCAAACTGTCTTCATTTTGTTGACTGATTTGCAGTTAAGGTTTAAACAGCCTTTAAATTCAACTTTATTTTTATTATGTATTTTTGGTAAGTCTGACCTTTTGATTTAACTTGACAGGACAGAATTGTTAAAACTTGAATTGCCTCAGTCTTAATGTTTAACAATTTTAAAGAGTGTTCTTCCCTTGGGAGTTAACCTAGCTTCATTTTGGTGTGTAGCTTAATCTATTGGAATTGTATTTTTGATTATCCAGTGCTGACCATGTAGTGGCCACCTCAAACATTCATCACTTATTTCCTCTTGGTTGATATTCTACATCAAATTAAAATACTGATGAGGGAGGTATAGGGATACTCTTAGAATTTCTTAGAGGGCAAGATAACCTCAGTTGACTTGGCAGAAAACCAAACCAGCAGTGAAGGGAAGAAATGAAAAAAAAAAAATACAACGCTGCATTGTAGAAAGACAATTTTGATATACGTGTGGAGAGCCTAAAATTCAAGAGCAGCTTCAGCAAAAGAGAAAAGGTTTTCACAATCCTGAATTTTCTTGACAAGATCAACAGTTAATTTAGGAAAACTGTACAGTGTTAGACATTGAAACACCTATAGAGACTATGACAGGGGGGTGGGGTTGGAGCAAAGTATGGGAATGAAAATCCTATATTTCTTAAAGAAATATTTATGTGGGTTATTCTGTATATTCAATACCATACTAGGGAGGCTTCAGCTTTATCAGCGATCCCAAAGCACATAAATCACTGCTTTAGTATTGCACTGCCATGTTTTAAAACTGTTTTGTATTTCCAATTGATTGTAGTCTGGATATTCAGTGGACAAAATGCAGAATGGACTGGTGTAATTACACTGAAATATATGGAGGTTGCAATAAAATATTTGTACTTTAAGCTGTTACTCTATTTCAGTGGTTCCCAAACTTCAACAACCTGTGAACCCCTTTCACTAAAATGTCAAGTCTCGCGAACCCCTCCTAAAAATGAATATTTCCAGGGATTTTCTCCTTTATCTGAGTATAAATTATAAAAGCAGTGATCTGGGAAATATAAAATTTGTTTTTATGACATGCATATTACACACTATTTATTATTTATCATTACAGTATTTTTATTACATTATGAAAATGGCGACACTCTTCCAAGATCTCACTTTCGTAGCTTGTATCACTTTGAATAAGCCTGTTATAAGACAAGGCTCCTTTGTTTCATCAAGGAGTATCAGATGTGAAATGTCATGACAGTATTTAAGAAGCCAACTCAAACAATGCACATTACAACAAAGCTTAAACTTGTTCTTCATAATAATTAAAAAAAAAAAAAACAATACTAGCTGCCTATTTAATTTTAAAAACAGCAAAAAGTATCCACCTCCCGTTCCATTTCTTATAAGGAGTCTTGAAGTTTAAATCTCCTCAGTGTGATAGATCTGCTTGCTTTGATCTGCTTAGCTCGTGGAAGTCCAGTGGCTCCGGGCTGCTGGCCCCATGCTGCCCGGGGTCCCTAGGGACAGCTCTGTCCACCATTAGGGAATTTTTTTCCAAGAACCACCTGTAACATTTCACGAACCCCAGTTTGGGAACCACTGCTCTATTTAATTCCTAGCATAACTGGAACTCCCCCTAGGGATAGATATTAACAGCTGCAAGTATTTATTGGGTTGTTTAGAGCCTTTTTTCCCCCTTCTAGAGCCTGCATCTTTGGGGCCACACCCTTTCTGGCTAAGGAGAGCTGAATGGAGTGCAGCCTGCAGCACCCCTAAACAATTAGGTATCTGTACAACATGAAGTAGTGTTCTTTGCACCAAAGGTGACATCACAGCATGGCGATTGAGGCCTGGAGAGGAAGGGTGGCTTTATAGGTCACAGGTGTCAATGACAGCCCTGGGGGCCTGTCCACATCACAGCAGCCTCCAAAGCCTAGCGTATGGGTTGCAGCACTACCACTGTGGTGTACAAACCCTAGCATGGAGGTAGCTTTATAGCTGTCATCTGCAGTGTCTGCCTTCCCCTACCCCACAGCCAAACCAGGGCTTTTAGAAATCCATTACATCAATTCAGCCTCTTACTTGGTGTCAGGAGCTGGAGTACCCTGAAATGCTGTCCAGAGAGAGCTTCCTGCAGCACAGTGCAGCCACTTTGCTACCAGTTCAACCAGCATTGGTGCTTTTCAATTTACATCCAACTCTTAGTTTCTGGCTTTTAATAAGCATTAAAACAGGCAGCTATTGGTACTGTTAGCAGCCCTTACTTATTTGCAGCTTCACTATTATCTAAATATACAGATGTCTTTCCATTTTAAATGCATATTTGATTCTGGTTGCTGAAAGGAAGCAGGAAAATAAAGGCAGCTTTTAGTGGAAATAGAAGAAGATTCCACAAAATGATACAGGAACACATTTCTTACCTATTATTGCACTGACTGGGGAAGGTTCAATTAAAAAGTCAAATGTGGCTGAATTTAAAGAATAATAAAACAGTTAATTGACAACTAAATCTGTTGGTTTCATAAGAGAACCCTTCATTCCTTATTCTAGCTCTTCCATACTTGATTAAGGAAGACATTTGCGGCATTTCTACTTAATCTACCAGAGGTGAGGATAGCAGAAAACTCAAAACTAAACAGAGCTGAATTAGTCTGGAGCAAGAGATTCTCTCTTCCTGCCCCCAAGCTTTTAAAACAAAATTATTTCTATATAGTGATCAGCTGCAGGTTAAATTAATTCTGGATGTTTCGTATGGAGTGTCCCTTCCTTTTTAATTCTAACCAAGTCTCATTTCATAATGGTGAGTGAACAACCACATCACTGCAGGGAGAAGCATTACAGATTCCTTTAAAGAAAACTACTGCTGTGTATATCCCCATTGGGCGCTTACATTTCAAAGTGAGGCAGACTTGTTAAGGTAGGTGTCTTAGGCCTAGGATATTACACATGTGAATGGTGGGGGGGTTTGGTGACATTTTTATTCCAGCACAAGGCAGTGTAGCTGCAGTGATACCAGCAAAAAAAGCGTTTTTGGTAGTATAGCCTCTTTTGTTGGGGGAACTGATGGAAATTATACTTGCAAAAAGTACGTCTACAGTAGAAAGATATGCCAGTGTAGCTACAGTGGCAAACTTTTTCTAGTGCAGGCCTGGCCTTAAAAATATAGCAGTTGAAAATGTGATCATGAAGTAATTGCCCTTTTTATAATTGGGGGGGGAGGGGGGACTAATATTTACCTGGGCCAATGAATGTGTGAGCTTAATGGAACTACTCATGCATGTTTGCAGTAGCAGGGGGAGGGATGTAACTCAAATCTGGGTTTTGCTCTCATGAGTAAGTACAGAATCATGCTGCAAAACTGGCTTCTCGGACATCTAAACAAGGCAGAAGACAGTGTTGTTGGTTGCTTTACTGTGGTTTTTAAAATCAGAAGATTGAGTAGCCTCTAGTGGCAGCAGTTGCCTATGACAATTAACTTACATTCTGAATAGTAGGATTTGAACATAATGGCATAAGTCTTTAAATATGCATTTTTTCAAGTCTAGGGGTTTAGTTGCATATACCATATTTTAAACCTTTTCCAGATGTAAGACATTACCACAAACTTTTAGTTCACTCACTGAACTTACCTCTACCGCACCATTTAAGACAATAGCTGAGAATCATACATTATTTTGGGCCTGGGCTCCTTGCAAAAACAAATGCATAGAGAGAAAATTGCCAGACTAACAACAAAACAAAGTCAGTTTTAATTTAAGCAGAGTTACTATTAAAAAGCTAAGAAGAGAAGCACTTACTGTTGTAGAACCAAATTGCCCCCTCTTTCACAATGTGCTGTTTCCAGGCCCCAGACTTATCCGTTCCCAAGAAATATTTATATCTCTTGAACGCAAAAACAAGGAGTCAGTTTTCAGATATCAACCTGTTATAAGTGACATGACAACTACCAAAAGCAAAAAGCTAAACTGCAATTACTTTGCTGAAAAATCCTCTTCAAATCATTCACATAGGATCAAAAGCTAGCTGAATATTTACCTTAGATAATTGATTATAATGCATATGCTTTTTAACGGATACAGACAAATGTGAGTGCCCAGCAGAACAGCAGCCTTGCTGAATGTTTTAACAAGATGTACCAGGTAAGGGGGAAGAGATCATTTAGTTGCATAAGTCTTGGAGGGATCATAATATACAAGTCAGAGTTTTGCTCCTGTGTAGAGCAAAGCATATGGATGTTGGAATCATAGGGCCAGATTCTCAACTGAAGTCAGTGGAGCTATGCCAGGTCATGCCATCTGAGGATCTAGCCCAGTGATCTATAGGAACACTTCTATCTTTACCTTTTCATAACTTAATAATTTTACCTGTTTAAATATTTCCTTGTGCTGCTTCCAGGAAACCCAGTGAATCAAATAAGATAGGGGACTCCTTTTAACTGCCCTCAGGAGGAAGAGATCACCTTCACCAGTACACACCATCTACACGAAGTAGTGAGGGAAAGCAGTAAAGCCAGACCCATGTGTGGAGGAGGAATGACTTAACTGACTGGTCCTGCATGAAGTCTAGCCAGCATCTAACGCTTCCTGCTTAGAGGACAGCATGACTCATCTGCACTGAATGCAGAGTTTATGCACAGGTTTTGGTCCACCTGCACTGGAAACAGACAGACTTTGGCCCTTTCGAGGGTCCAAAAGAGCTGTAGTCACAAATGGAAACAGATGCTGCATGGCCCTGAGTAGGCTTGGGGATAGATCCTGTAAATGGATCTGCACAGGTGGGGCCCTGCAGCCACGTGGAGCCCCACTGCTCTCAATGGGGTCCAGTAGTGCACCCACATGCAATAAATTACAGGAGTGGGCCTTGTTGAGTCAGAAGTTCCCATTTTCTAGTAAAACCGCACTTCAATGTAATGCCGTTTGATTTATGAACACTTGGAAGAACACTTTACAGTTGGCCAGCTAAGTTGGCCACCAAGTCCCCCACATGAATGCACTGGTTGTGTTGAAACCCAGTTTAAGATATTTCAGCTCAAATATTAATGTCTTAGTCTTTCTTAATTGTGGTGCAATGTGACAGCAGCCACTTTTGCAGGAACTGTTGCTACTTGGAACATCAGTGCATCAAAATATTTCAATAGGAGTGATTTCCTTTAGTTCTTCCCTGGCTGCAAATTGATATGACATAATAGTCCCACACAAGCTTGAATAATCTTAAGCAAATTGTCACAAACGTACCCACAACAACCTTGTAAAAGTCATTTCACATTGTAACAGGGTTACTTACCTTACTGGTTGCTGCCTCAGTTTCCCTCAGGTAGAGTAGCCTGCAGTCTCCTCCTAGTGGATGAGTGATTGGGGTTCAGCCATCTGACCAAACCTCAGAATCCTTCCCCTTTCGGTGACTAACAAAACAACACAGCCAAACAAAACAGCTCTTCTCCCGGTTAATGCAAGGTTGCTCTCCGTGGGCTGAATGGTCTTCACCCACCCCAAACCCCAGCTTTTTACTTACCCTGTTAACTCAGGTGTAACTCCATAGTGTGATCAGCCCTTCCCCAGGATGCAGACGTAATAAATCTGACTTCCCCAGACCCAGTAAATAGTCCTTTGCTCTCACCAAGCGTAATGGATACTTACCTTGATGCTACAGGGTTGAAAGAATTGCTCCCTCCCTTGCTAGAAGCCCCCAAATAAAGACTTGCCTTACCACTGAGCCTCCAGCCCACACCAGTGCTGTATTACTTCAGGTCTGTTCCTTCTTGACTCACCCCTCTCACAGGCTCCCTTTAAGTCCTGTCTCCTCACAGGTTTTTTTCCCATATCCTTCCATCAATGCTTTCTGGACAAGAGCTCTTCTCTTGGATTCAGCACCTCCTGCAGCTCTCTCACTTGAGAGCTATAGGAAGCTCCTTATATAGTCCTGGTAGTCACATGATGCTCCTCGGTCACCTGATCTCTCCGGGGCTATATCTTCTGGGCTCCCTATAGACTACATTTCTCAGCATTCCACTGCTTTAAAGGGCTGAGTCCTGTTAGCACCCATGCTAGCGGCACCCATTCTTAAAGGCGCACACGTTTTCAGATTTCCCTCAGTCCTCTGAACGTACAAAACTATTAAAGTTTAACCAGGTGAAGTTTTCCTTTTTGAATAAAACTTTTGAAGCAACTTCTGTTAGGGATCCTGAAACCCTTTCTGAATATACAGAAGATAAAATTTCTGCTCCAAGATGTATTAAAAAAATAATTCTTCACTTCTACCAGTTCAGGACACCTCAATGACAACTAGTTAGTTAAACTGAAATGCTCAAGAATCTTTCTGTGAATTATTTATGTCCCTTATCCTTGAGAAAGGGACCCTGACAGAGCTACCGCAACCTGTTTCCATTTTCTCCATTTGATCCTTTCGGACTAGATGACAGTGAATCAATTTTTGAGTCAAGATTCACTATATAAAGTGAAAAAGAATCTGAGGTTCAAGGATTTGATTTGCTCTTAATCAAAAGAAATCCCTATGACAACGTACACTTCTGTGTGTTTATGAAACGCTGTTTGGAATAGCCATCCTACGCACATACGAGGTACAAGAAGCAACAGCTCATAAGGTATTCAACGATATGGGATAGATGCATAACTTTCAAAGCAGAGAGAAATTTACTTACCTAGTAACTATAGTTTCCCTTCAAGTTTTGCCTGTCTAAATCCCCACTCTTGAGAAGCTGCTATCCCCAACATGCGAGCTCAGGGTCTTCTATTCAGCGATACTGTGGTAAGCATTGATTGCAGACCTATCCCCAGTGAGCAACTGCTCCCCTTCAGACCCTTATCACCGAGTCCACAGTTGATCTCATAGGACTCAGGCCTTGTTGTCAATATGATCTGCTTTATGCCTTGTGCCTCATGTGATTGTGAATAACATGCCACTGACAACTGCATGGGAGCTGGAAGCACAATCCTGAAAGATGTTTGATCTCTTTCAGCCCCAAGACCTAATGGACTGGAATTCTTACTTATGGAAGCAGTTCCTCTTGTCCTGTCGATTGATGCCAGTCTGGAGCATCCTGCAGCGATGATGAGGGGGTCTTTCATACTGAAGTCTAGTTTGCTTAATGTGAATGCCATATACCTGGCGAAGTCAGAGTTCCTCAGCTTCAGAAGCTGGACAGCCAGGGTGGTACAGAGATCACCGCTGCACTTCATTGGGCTAAAAGGGCCTGATGCCTGGACTCAGTGTTAAGAACTCTATGCAGAGACTCCTGAGAAATGCAGGCCCCTGCTATGACATCAGATATTCTGAAAGTGAGAGAAATGCACTACAGAGCTGTAAAGCCATTTAATAGCTATGGATGTATTTTATACGAACCCTTCCAGATTTACACTGAAGTGAAACCCTACAGTGAAAATGCGATGCCACAAAAATAATATGAAACCGACTTAGTCTGTTTTCAATGAGCAGAGGACACTTCCCATGGGAATGGGTAGAGCAGACTGAAGCCTTCAACAGTCACTTGTCTGCGGTGGTAACTCTTAGGGGCAGAGGCTGAGCAATGCCAATGCTGTTTTAAAATAGTTCCCACAGATTTAAATTTCTAAAGATGGAATTAAAAGTTTTCAACTATAAAGAAAGAAATATTCTATACACTTCTGTAGACTAACAAAACAAGACTAACTCTAACGCCCACTTTGCTATTATTTGGAAAGATATTTCAGGGCCAATTGTCATGCTGCAACACATAACCAGTAGAGGGCACTGACAAGCCACAACTACAGTAGAACTTCAGCATTACCACCACCAGAGTTACAAACTGCCCAGTCAACCACACAACTCATTTGGAACCGGAAGTACACAATCAGGCAGCAACAGAGATTGGGGGGGGGGGGGGGGGGGGGGGAAGGGGGGGAGGGAGAAAGAGAAAAAAAGAAGCAAATATAGCTTCTTACTGTTAATGAATTGCTAGCACAGAGAGGGGCTTTAAAAAAAACCCCCAATAAACCACAAGTGTCATCACTCTTTAGAATAATTGGTGCTGAATTCTGACACCCTTGCTTGAAGCCCTGACTTTTGCATACCATTTACTCCACACACAGTCCTATTAGAGTCAACTTGTGGACTCTGCAGAGTAAGGTACTGCATATAGGATAGCAGAATCTGGCCCTTGATGAATTTTACAAACAGAGTTGAACTAAATCTTGCTCAAGAACTGCTCATATAACTAAAATTCAGTTGATTATTGATATTCAGAAGCCTTGGTATTCAAAGCTTTTGTGAGTACACAACTAAAATTACAGGATATTGTTATTATTTCCTGATTGGATGACCTAACTTTTATAAATTACTATAAATTACTTCTGCTTCTACAAATTTTGTTTCTGGATTAAAGGAATCTCTGCTGTGAGCTTGAAATGTGCTGTTTGGGAACAATTATATTGGTAGACAAATATTTGCAACAATGAATAACAAAGAGGAACAGGCCAAATCAAAAACTCTGGTTTTAATCTGGGAAACTGTTTAAACAGATTTTTTTTAATTACAGGTAAAACAAGTTTTAAAAGTCTCAGCAAACAACCAACATTTCCATAAAATTGGGGTTTTTCATAATACTGGGATTTAACTAGTCATCCTGTTGGTGACTTCTAAGTAGCAAATTCAGTATCTGGCTTGGTAGCACTGGAAGCAAAAGCAAAAAAGGTTTAGGCATCAGCAATACAAACTTTCCCTGATCTGCTCTACTAACATCTCAAACTGTGATCTAGAAACATCATGTTGATAGGAAAGGGAGAGTAATTTGGTTTTTCCTTGCCAGTCCCTTTCTGAGGCTGCTAACAAAGAAGCCCATTGTGCTAGAGGTTTGTGTGAGGTGATCATTGTTCCATTAGGAACTGGAGTGAGTGAGATTACTTTCAAATAGGCCACCAGTCAGTCATCAAATAATAATTCAGTCAATTAACCTGTTCAGCTTGGATTAGAACCAACAACCTGTAACTCTAAGATACTCCCTGTTGAATGCAGCTTAGTTTTAAAAGTGATTTCAGTCTACATTATTTTGTGCAGACGCTTTCTTCGGACGCTTGGCATACAATTTTGCAAACCTAAATCCTTTATTCTAGATGCTCCATTTTAGTTCTCTTCTGGCTGCTTTTGCCACATCTGTATTTGTTTTGTGAACCTTTGCGTGTTCTCTTGGCTGGAACTGGCAAAAGATATAGCAATGCTAGCCAGGAGATTTAACTTTTATTTGTAGTCTTTTCTTGGCTCTGTCAACAAGTTCAGTGCTGCTGTCGCTTCTTGACATTTTAAAGAGACTCTTTTTGGCTTCCTGGGTCAGTTTCATCTTCAATCTCTCCTAATAGAAACAAGTATGCAGACAGCCATGGAATTTCTGCCACAAGGGAAGGACTTGGCCCGCCAAAAGGGTGAGCAGAAGCGGTCATGCTTCATCATTTTAAAGTAACAAAAATAAATAGTTGCTCTTTTTCCCCCTTCAACCTGTGTCCAGCAATTCGCTTTCATCTGAACTGGCTTAGACCAGTTTTAAAGATTTTCCACTGGAACCATAACTTGATCTTTTAATTGTTGTGCAGAGCCTACATAAAGGGTTGCTGAAGCCAATGTTCACATATTGCTGGAGGTCCCCTGGAGGCGTGCTATGGACCAGGGAAGCAAGCAAGCATGCATACTTGTGGCTGGATGTCTTGCTTTCTGAGGTGCCCCTACTAATCTGGTTGTGTACCAGAAGAATTTCTCTAATGCTTATTAAATTAATGGTCCCCAAAATTAGTGCTCTAAGAAGGAAACTATGCAGTTATAACTGTGCCTGGGTGTAGCAGAGAGACTTGCTTACGATTACATAGCCAACAAGAAAATGTTTCCATGTCTTCATTTGCTTGATGGATTATGGGTCACTCAGGCCAAGAACCATAAGTAAATTGTCTCCCCTTCCACACACATTTTGCAAGAGTGAAAAAAAAAACAGAACCGTGCACGTCAGTGCCCCTAATCCAGCATGGGCCACTGGGATGTGCTGGTAAAGCCATGCACTGTCCTGACACAACCTATGTCAGCGTGGTGACAGAACAACAGCCAGCTGAATCAAACAGAGCAGATTACAGCCACCCAAATCACTGTACTTAGCAATGGACCAGAACATCACTCCAGAAAGCTGGCTTTCCCCTTTGTCCTCTCCCACCATCACGTTCTGGAAGTGGTTGGCAAATCAGGGGCAGTGCAGGGCTGAATTTCCAGAAAGGAGAGGAAAAAGGAGATATTGCTGCCCAAATAGCCTTCCTTTCTTGTAGCTGTGTCGGGGCACCACAGCTGCTACCATTTCTTCTGTATCACAACCCACCTTCTCCTCACCTGCAGAGGCCTCTGTGGCTCTGCTCTTGTCTACATCTAGTCTCTCATCTCCTCCACTTCCTGCAAGTCCCACTTTGTTCTCCTTCACCCAATTTGGTTTCCGAGCCCTCTTCCATGATACACAAAAGGTATGGCACTGAAACAGTGTTAGTTCATGATAATCCCCTAGGCCTGGGATCAGCCCCTTGCTAACATAGCAGAAAGCTACATTCATCTCCATCTTCAATTAACTACTGAACATCCATCTTTTCTGCATTCCCTCACCACGTTGTGCACATTCTTTCCCTGCCTGTAATGTCTGCTTCCATCTGTGCTTTCAGACTAAGCCCTTCAGGGTAGGGCTCCACTCACATATGCCAAAGCTCCCTCCATCACAGCCTGTAAGAAACTAACCTCTTGAGTAAGGTGTTCACGCTTAAAGGCCACGCCCCATTCCGGGCACACTCTTGCCATGTTTTGTAATGTCTGTATCAGTGCTTTTAAGCCTCTAAACCAGGGGTGGCCAACCTGAGCATGAGAAGGAGCCATAATTAACCAATGTACATTGCCAAAGAGCCACAGTAATAGGTCAGCAGCCCCCCATCAGCTCCCCCGCCCCCACTTCCAGCGCCTCTTGCTCCCTCCCCGCACCTCCCGATCAGCTGTTTTGTGGCGTGCAGGAG
>NW_020665140.1:6925825-6992058 GCF_002925995.2 Terrapene triunguis
GGGGGGGGGGGGGGGGGGGAGAGGAACGAGGGCACGGCAGGCTCAGGGGAGGGGGCAGGAAGGGGTGGAGTGGGGGCAGGGCCTGTGGTAGAGCCAGGAGTTGAGCAGTGAGCACCCCCCGGAACATTGGAAAGTTGGCGCCTGTAGCTCCAGCCCCAGAGTCGGTGTCTATACAAGGTGCCACATGTTAACTTCTGAAGAGCCGAATGTGGCTCCGGAGCCACAGGTTGGCCACCCCTGCTCTAAACCCTTTGAGATGGGGACCCATTCTAAGTTTGGCACTGATGTTCTATTGTACAGCTTTGTGTACACATACTGTGCTACGTAAAGTAACTAAACAGACAAGTCTCAGCTTTGGAGCCTTATCTCCAAAGTACCCACCAGCCTGCTGATCTTCAGGGAATGCTGCCACGCCTATGTTTTCACCCAGGCATCTGAGGAGGGGGAAGCCCTAGGAGTATTGATGTTTAGTTTTTGGTTAAGGGTTAGTTGCTAATTTAGTTGAGACTGTTTTGCTAAGATAACTGCCAAAGGTGCTTGAGTAAATGTAACCAGGTGCCTATTTTGCATCTTTTGCTATAAAACTAAATAGACAACAAACATAGCATCGGACCTATGAAGTCAAAGAGAGAGAGACAGACACACACACCTTGGGGGTACGGATCCTTTCTGAGGCCCCGACTCAGCAAAACATTTAAGCTCATGGGCCTAGATCCTCCAAGAAATTTAGACGCCTACCTCCCAGATCCTTAACTTCCACTGAAAACAAGAGGGACTTAAGCATGTGCCTTAGTACTTTGCTGAAGTGAGGCCTAAGGGTCTAACCAAACTGAAATATTAAGGGAGTGGGTTAAAAGTAAACTGTAAATTAAGAAACAGCAATTTGATGCCTGGTCTTGTTATTGGGTGAGATCAAATCACCCCAGTAAAACTCCTCTCTCTGATTATTTTCACGAGTACAATGCATGCAGCCAAAAGGGGGTTACACAGCACAATCCCATCAACATGAAACAATAATACTTTGCCCTTAGTGCATGAAGTCTCCAACCACAGAGCTCAGCCTCACAATATCCCTATGAGGTAGAGAAGTATCACATGGGAAACTGGAGCACAAAGCAGGTGAAAGTGACTTGCTCATGTTCATGAAAACCAATTTTTTCCCCCTAAACATGTTTTATCTTTACACGTTCCACCCTGACATCTCTAGTCAAAAGAATTTAAAACACATATAAATCAAAATTTCCTTTAATATGTGTGTATATATATATATAAAGAGAGAGACAGACAGCAATTCATCCTTGATACAGAGAACAACAAACAGAAGATCTGTGGTACATTTCTTCGGAGAAATCTTTCACATCTTTTTTCCCTTAATGGATAAACTAAGTTTTATCACAGATCTGGTTTGAGTCTCTTGAAAGGACTGAACAAGGCAGCTAAATCTTATTCACAGAAACCCCAGAATGCAATTATCATTGCTGGAAGTAGTTAAAATACATCAATTCCCCCTTCTGGTTTTCTTTACACATCTTCCCATAAGAGGCTTCATCTCACAAGGTGCTGAACACCCTCAACTCCCAATGAAGCCGACAGGCGTTGAAAGAGCTCAGCACCTTTCAGAATTGGGCTCCAAGACCACAGCCGTGCCCCATTACACGTGAAAAACTGCTGATGAGGAGAGATGGTTAAGGACGATTCAACATTGCTACTTTTAAGGAAGACCAGTGTTCCCCATTCATAAACTAGACAATTTATTTTTAAAACTAAAAAACCACACACAAAAAAACATTGAGGGTGATACCAACACTTGATTTACCCACTAAAACAATGGGGGAGAGGAAGAAGCCACCCTGCTTGAGCACATCCAAAACACAATCACACAGAAAAAGACTGTGTACTTGTCAACTGAACGGACGTACAGTAGTTTATCAATATGCCATGATTCACTCTCCGCCTGGACCGTTGGCAACATTAATACTGCCTGTGCTATCGTCCTGTAACAAAAATCACATAACAAAAGAAAAACACTATTCTTAAGACCTTCACCCTTCTGCCTTCATTCTGAATATTATATTTCACTGCTGAGCATCAGAAGTCCCTAACCCTCAGACTCTCCAGGCTTTCTGAAAGAAAACTAGACCGTTCTCTATGTAATTCAAAATAGCTAGCAAAACTACTGAAAACAGCTCAGTTCAGGGAGTTTACCATGATTCCTATGGCAAGCAAATGGTTTACAAACTTGAACATCATCTTAGAAATACTTTTTGATTATGACAGACCATGCATGGAATCTAAACATTGACAAGAACCAGACATTCCCCCGGTGGACAGACATGCACCTTCAATTTACCAAAAAAATAAATTTATAAAGAGAGACATCAGTTGGGTTGCATTTTCGTTTTTGTTTGCTTATTTAACAAGGTCAAACAACATTGCTGCTTTGTTATGAGATGAAATACTGGCCCCAAAGAAAAAGTCAACCTCTGCTTTACTAAGTGGGAGAGGGGGAAAAACCTGATACCTTAATAAGACAGATCCATGCAAAACAGGTGGCAATCTGGTGCAGCTAGTATTCATACAGTTCATAGCTTCAGAAAAGCAGATAATATATGAAAACAAATTCAGAAATGCTGTTACTGGCCCAGGAATACTGTTGATTTATGGTGGTTACTAAAAGTGCCGTGGATACAAAGCAAAGGTTGCCAAAAAGATAATGTAGTGTTTGGAGAAAGGTATGGGGCTCAGAGATTGCATTCAAACTTATTGCAGCTGTTTGGCTTCACAGCCAAAAAGTATTATTGGCCTCCAAAAGGGAATGGGACAAGCAGAGTCAAAGAAGAGAAAAATACAAGTCTTAACTATAAGATGAAGCAAACTCAAAATAAATTATGCACCATTTCATAATTAGGTTTGGTCAATAAAAGGTCAATAAATACATCAAAGAACAAACATTTCTTTAAAATAACCCTCATACTACATTACCAGGAAACCTACCCTCATGAAAAGACAGGCCAATTTGATTGGACCCACACTCTCTCTGCAAATAGACTTCTCTGCACTGTACATACTTACAGGCTTTGTCCAGTCTACATATTTCATCTTTTGTTTTCAGCTTAATATGATCATACTAAAGTGCAGGGGAATTCTGGCACTACCATTTTATCCTCTGCTCTGTTTAGTGTAAGACTTCAAACTGGCAAGGGAAATAGAAATGGAGAACCTGGGAATAAGAAATCTCACCACAAGTTAATGAAATAGCATAGCATCGAATTCTCAGTTGGTGTAAATAGGTGCATTGATTTAATGGAGCTGTGCCTACGTACACCTGCCGAGGATCTGGTCCATTGAGTGGAAGGTTGTTTCTCAGAGACTGGTACCTAGTGCTGGCTTTCATGTTCCCATTTCTGGAGTATAAAAGATGACAGGGAATTATAGTGATGAGCAAAAATTGTTGTGCAAAGAATCAAAATTTCCCCACCTTCATATTCAATATTCTTGGGGGGAAAAATCCTTATAGCAAAAATGTACAAGTGATTTCTCTTGCTTTTTACTTAAAGTCTCAAAATGGCTGTTTCCTACCTCATTTGCTATAGGTGATTTCAAAGTTGATCTGCGCCCGTCTTAATCTTCTTATACATTTCCTTTCCTTCACCCCTCCATCCCCACCTTTTTTGCTTTTCCCCAGTGGAGTTTGATCAATACTTGGTAAAACAATTCTCATTATGAAACAGGGAGTTGGGGTGGGGCTTTTTTTTGGACAACCAGGTTATAAATCATCCATTTCATTCAGTTTAAGTGTCTCCAGGAGGGACAGATAAGAACATAGCTATCTCTGAAACAGCACCCTACCACCTCACCAAAACCAAACCAAACCTACCCCAGACATCCTAGGAGTGCCAAAACCGAAAGCAATTTTTCACAGGGTCTTTTCTTAGACTACAGAAGTCTAAATCAATCTCTGGGCGCAAGTTTAATTCCATCCTGCTTGAAACATTGGCTTCAATGAATTCACTCCCAATTACTAACATGAATGAGTGCAAAATCAGGCTCATTGGTGCCTGTGTTGCGATGAAAGTAGCATAAGCTGCTAACCTGGGCATGAGGGTTTCATATTTTAAATTTTAGCTTTATGGTCCTTTTTTGTTTTCTTACTTCAATAAAAGTCTTGTCTTTGGGATTTTAAACATGCAGTGAAAAAAATGCATTAGCTTAAAAAAATCCTTTATATTTTTATATCTGTAACAGCAACAGATCTCATGAATATTAAACAGGGTTCAGCAGCCACTACATATTACAAACTACATAAAAAAGGGGTCAACCATTAGGAAATATTCTCTTAGGTGCAATGCATGTTGCCAAAATGACCTGAATTATATCACAATAGTGCCTACAGATATGCAAAAAATCATCCTTCCAAGGAAAATTACATTCTCAACACAACGGAGAGGAAAAGAAAACCCAAACACAAACAAGCATAAGGCCTCTCAAGAGAAACAAACTCCCTTTCTCATTGATTCTGGAGATAACAGAAATTGAAAATGGAGGAAGCACTCAGATGGAGTGATGACAATCACAACTTTGGGCATCAGGAAACCAAATCTGAGGCGGTCAGAACTCTCCTCTCCACAGTGTTTTATAAATATATTACTACAGGGGTCGGCAACCTTTCAGAAGTGGTGTGCCAAATCTTCATTTATTCACTCTAATTTAAGGTTTTGAGTGCCAGTAATACACTTTAACGTTTTTAGAAGGTCTCTTTCTGTAAGTCTAAAATATATAACCAAACTATTGTTGTATGTAAAGTAAATAAGGTTTGTAAAATGTTTAAGAAGCTTCATTTAAAATTAAATTAAAATGCAGAACCCCCCCAGACCGGTGGCCAGGACCCAGGCAGTGTGAGTGCCACTGAAAATCAGCTTGCGTGCCGCCGCCTTTGGCACGCGTGCCATAGGCTACCTACCCCTGTATTACTACATTACAGTGTGGATGAGGATTACAGTGTCGTTTACTCACTGAGTGAGCACTGCTTTCTCCCATATCACGCCTTGAAACATGTTCATGGCATGAGCATAGCAGACCACAACCACAAATCTGGTCTTCCATTATTGCTCTTAACTGATTTGTTAGACTATTTTAAAAAAGGCCCATACCTTTGCCTCTGAACAGCCATTCACAAACCAGTCAGTATTGGACATGAAATAGGATCTCATGAAATATCCTACATCTATTACATTAGGATGCAGGGCTGATGTCTGCATGTTGTAATGCTCCCGTCTCACAGAATCTTTGGATTTCAGCCACCAGTTCTTTATCCAACAGGAAAGGGCAATAAGTGTTAAATACAGGAGAACTTCAAACAGCATCTTCAAGTACAGCAAGTTATGCTTAAATAAAAATAATTTAGAAACAAAACACTGCCATGCAGAGTGAGAAGGGCAGCTAGCGAATGCCTCTATGACAGGCTGAGAACTTGAGGACTCTCACAGCAACTCAATGAACAGGTTACTTCATTTAATATTTATTTTATTTCCCCACATGAACGAATCAATCAGTTTGGAAATTCCATCACACACAGGGCAGAAAAGGTTATTTACACGATGGAGACACACCCCAAAATAAATTTAAATGTACAGATTTATACCTGGAACCAAGGATCGGGGGAGGGATGGGGACAAGAACAAAACAAACAAAAACAAAAAAGGACTTTGCCTTTTTAAACAATATTGCAGTCAAACTCTGACTCCGTTACAGAAGAGCTCCATGTCTCCAGTGTGAATGGGGCTTTCGAACTATTAAATAATGGCATCTTAGATATAGAATATTTGACAATTTAAATACATTAATTACTTCTAAATAAATATTGCATGGGAAGGCTGCTGCCTTGTGACTCCTGCCCCCTTCACGCCTCACAGGACTCGCTCTTATCTCCACCTTTTCTTTTTTGCAATGGCAAATACTATTTCATTTTTTTCTTGCTCCTCCCTAAAGGCCTGGCCCAGGGCCCACTGAAGTCAATGTCTATCTTTCCCTCTACTTAAATGGGCCTCAAACCTGACTCTAGGCTGAAGATGGGTAGCATTTTCTTCCTAATTAATATTTATGGGAGTCCCTACAAAGGGAAATAATAGAATATAGCTTTCTGATTTGTAGTTTGCTCCCTACTGACTACTCTCCACTTATGGAGCCTGTATTGACTATGGGCGTGATCTTGCTCCCACTGAAGTAAATGGGAGGTTTGCTGCCAGATTCACCGGGAGCAGGGCTGGGCCCTACATATCACATTATACAAGAGGGTTTGGATTCGACATTATTTTTGAATTATTCATAAATAATCCTGTAAGGCAGCGGCTGGCAGCAACGCCTGTGCATTAAGCGGATCTCCTCTTGACAAGGCCTTTGCTCTTCCACTCCCTTTAGCTAGCTTTCTTGTAGGAATAGCACTATCCAATTAATAAAGTGTTCACAGGTGGGCTTAGGCAGGTCCCTTGGAATCTGGGGTCGATGATCAGAGGGCATTCAGGTGGAGCAGTAAGTCAGACGCAAAATAACAGGCCTCAGCACAATGCACAACCGAAGTCCTGCTTCCAGTTGGGCTGGGCCATCTTGTTTCTGAGGGAGAATCTGTCTGTGTTGGGATGGAAGTGGCTGTCTGAAGGGTGAAGAGGGGGCTGCAGGAGGGATGTATGTATGGAAGTCACACTGAATCTGGGTCCTCATTTATCGTTAAATCTATCCCTAAGAGTCTCCTCTGGCTTCTGCAGAGTCCCATACTGATTCCTAAGTTAGGTGGTGGTATTAACCCTTTCTTTCCCCTCCTCCTCACCTGTGACATTAAGGCAAGCTGCACTGCAAGACAAAAAGAAGAAGAGGATTTCAATCAGTCTGGAACTCCAGCTTGTTAGTTATACTTGTATCAGAACGCAGGCTCCGAAGTGTGCAGAATGGCCTTACTTTTCTATGCCCTTCCCATGCTTCCTGAGAACAAAATTAATGTTAAACACACACAGTCCAAGGTGTTTATTATTTGAATAAGTTATTCCTTCCAAAAGGAATATGCATGTGTATATATATTATTATATATAAACGGGGAGAGAAATATGGAACTTGCTTCCAATGGTTAGGATGGCTTATCCCTGAAATGAACTACGGCTTTAACAAAGTGGTAAGACATGAGGAGGTTTCTGAAGGTTCTGTGCAGCCAGAGGAGAAGAGAGAGTGGAATGTTCTTGTGCTTATTTCTCTGTTAATGCAAGAGATGGGGACTCGTTTTCTCATAAGGCTCTCCAAAGAGGCATGCTTCCCTTCCACTATCTACACGGGAGCTTTCTTGGGCCTCATGTTGCAAGGGACTGTCCCGGTCTTATATGGGTCAGGGACATGGCTTTAAAAAGGAACAGCTTTTGGAAATTCAGACCTCTTGCTTATATTTTATTGAACCCTAAAACCCTCAACAGGCACCTCGGAAAAGGAGTATTGCTTCATTACAGCACACGTATAGATCTGTTTCTATATGGATACACGGAATGTGCAAATGCTTCCTTTTACAATGGGGAAAGGGCCAATTCATCGCAAAGGTTTTCCTTTCTGTAAAATCGATATGCACAATTCATTTGGGCATCAGCATTCCCAGCAGTCTAGCATAAGTCGAGTGCTGGTCGAGAGGACTGGAGAGCTAAGGCACACTATTAGATATGAGGATGGCAGAAAGCTTTACACAATAGGAATTCTTTGCCATCTAACTGGATATAAAAATATTGTGAATGTATTCTTCAGTGTTACTGTCATCTGCATAATCATATCTTTAAAAACACAACTTATGGTAAAGAAGAGCTGCTTGCAAATCTAACAATAATAGCTGAATAGTCTCATTTGTGTTCCTCTGAAGATAGATTTTGAGTTGCTGGGCAAAACCTATAGCTTTGCCATGACATGGGAGTATCTCCCATATGAGGGTTACAAGACTTCAGTGCCAAGCCTGCTCTCAGATATCCACTGAAAAAAAAATCAATGTGATTGTGTGTGAATATCCAAGGGCAAAATCTGACCCTTTATTTCCAGGTATAGTGAAAGCAGATACCACCTTATGCAGAAGCAATTCCTCCTGATCTAAAGATCTGCAACTCAGCATAATGTTCGCACAATCACAATGAACCATTCTGACTGTCCCTTCCCTTCCCTCCCCTTCATACCCAATCAGCAACAATCTGAGAGGATGCACAGTGACAACTCCCTGCCTTCCTTTCAGAGGAAAACAGCACAATCCTGACATGCTCCTTAACTTCCCCACCCCAACTGTGTTTGACGCATGAGTCCCAAACTAAGCAATACCACAACTGAAACAGTTTGAGAGTTAATGGTTTGCATTGTGTGTTTGTGTGTAGAAAGGAGAAAAAAAATCAAAGCAATGGTGATCTACTAAGTGAACTTGCAGTGCTGAAGGCAGTGGTTGCAATCAGTTCCAAGAGAATCAGTACAACAGTTGATTTATAAATGCAGGAGGGTATGGTTAGGAAGTGGGCAAGGCAGATTGCTTTGCTGTTTCTAGTTTAACATAATGCTGTTTGGTTCCGTTCAGGTCTCGTCCTCCCCCTGACCTCCCAACTCCGAGGAAGAACAACATACATCATGGATTGCAGCTGTGGTTTGCAAAAACACTTCTCTGAACTTTCTGATGGACATGTGACTGCTGTGGCTTTTGAGAAGTTGCATAATAACTTTTGGAGGTGGACTTCCTTCTTGTCGGCACTTCTTCACATGTGATTTTTGTCTTGCTGGTTATTCATTTATAGAAATGTTTACAGACCACCAACACATTGAACCTTTCAGACAGTACATTGCACTTTGTCCTTTTAAAGACAGGCATCATCAACTCTGAGGCCTCCCTTCATCTTTTCAAGGCGGCCAAGTGCCACCCTAGAAACACAGTTCAAAAGTTCTCCAGTGTAGTTAGATCCCTTCCATCTTGCTTTATTTTCCCTTCCAGGCGCTTTGTACCCAACGATTCAGCCAGACAGACTGTTTCTGAGGCTTCCAAAGTGCAAAAGAGTTCAAGGTATTAACCACCTTGAGCACCAGTTAAGGCGTATTTGTTTCCAGTCTCAGCCACTGTAAACCCTGCCTAGTGTAGTGTACCAGTTCAGTCATACTACTGTTCAGTGCCAGAGCGCACACCGCTGTACTGAGTTCGGCAAAGAATTCTAGAAAGATGGGAGGGAAAAAGAAAAAAGTGGTCAGTTTTTACACAGGAGACACATCTGAAGGGAAAAGAGATGCGACAAGAGAAATAACAGAAAATATTTTATAATAAGAAAGTAACATGATTAAACATGCCATTAACGCACGAGAAGTTTCATTAATACGTATTAGTGGTGTGTTAAGATGCTTAACACAGGCATAGAACACACCCAATTTACATGCACACACCACACACACAATATACATTACATAAAACAAAGCAAGCTATGCTAAAAGAAAATTAAGGTTGCAAAATCATGAACTTACAAGGTAGGAAATGCCAATTTTCAGTTGCTTGTGCAACTTAAATAGGCTCCCTTGTACCTATGCATTATGATCCTGTCTTTAAGTTACATAATCACATGCTATATTTTGCATAGGACTCCTGCCTTATTCAGTAAATGGGAAGTTATACCCTATTTCTTTGTACCTTCTATGTTCAATCTGTGGCCTCAGGCCTCATTTACCAGATACTATCCAAACTCCGCACTGAATAAAAAAATAATTTCTTCATAGCATTTCTATGGTGTTTTTGGCTTACTATTGGAGTGCTTTATACATATAATCAATGTATCTTTCCACATCCTCTGAAGTGAAGTGGTATTATCCTCATTTTACACATGGAGAACAGAGGCACAGAGACTAAGGCCAAAATTGCAAAAAGTGTCCTCTAATTTTGGGTCCAACTTGATATGCCTAGGGCTCGGGTTTTCAGAGCACTTAGCATTTTTATACACCTTAAGTTCAAAGCACCGCTCCAACTGATTTCAACTGCAACGATGAGTGCTCGGCACTTCTGAAAATCTGGCCCCAAGTCTCTCACGCTGGACATCCAGAAAATGAGGAACACACAATGGGTGACCACCTATGAAAAGTCTGGTTTAAGTGATTCGACCAGCACCTCCTAGGAACTCTGTGGCAGAGGCAAGGATAGAATCCAATTCTCCAGGGCAGCATTCAAGTGCCTTAACCATTAAAACTATCCTTTTGTCCTCGTGCCTCATATTCTGCCTTCTTCACTTTCCCCGCAACTTCTGCACCATACAGATAAAAAGCTTCATTCACTGCAGAACCCTGATTCATTCCCTGAGTACTGTCCATTCTGTGCACTACACGAGGCCAGGGACCCGTGGAAAAATAGTATGGTATTATGTAATTAAAGGTTATTGCAATGTATTTGCACAAGGGACCTAAATTATGGTTGCAATTTAAAAAAAAATTGTTTTAATGAAAAAACAAATTCCATCATGCTGACCCCCAATAAACATCATCAGCAGGGTTCAGACCTTTACATGCATAGCACAGACCTCTACTATTTGAGTTAACAGAGTAACTGGTAGCAATAGCAGGCTGTTACCCCTTATGTGGGCCAATGGGGGTATAAGAGACACACTTTGCCAGTGGGTTTCAGACCTATTTGCTGAGACGCAGGAATGTAGAGATTCACGACTTCTGAGCTCAATTCTAGGTTCTGTATGGGAGTCTCTCTAGTGGTTACTAACCCTTAAGCCCCTGTGCCCCTAGCTTGTCTCTGTCCCCCTCCGCTCCTACCCACTCTCTGGCTCCTGAAATGCCCTCACTTCCTATTCTCTCCTTTTCCTGTGCCCATCCCCCTGTTCCTCACCTCTCTGCATTCAAACCAGGCTCCCTCCTCCATCTCCGCACTGTCCAGGCACCAGCAAGGGGAGCATTGATAACACAGGGGAGACAGTTCTTGTGGCCCCTGGCAGACAGAAGGAACAACTGCAGGGAAAGTCCTGCTCGGCCCTTACAGTTCTGGGCTGAGCGGGCTCAGTCAATCTGTGGGGATGGCACACACACAGTCCGGTCAGCAGGTAGGAGCTGTGAGGGGTTGGAACACGCTGAGTACACATGGAATCTTCGGAGAATTTAGCTGCCGAACTCCGACAAGTCTCTGCTGAGCATGTGCAAATGGATTTTTTCCCCCCAAGAGGCTTGTAAATCAGCCACATTCAGGTGAATTTTCATAGTGACACACACCCCTGACATCAGGGCGACCCCCAGGCCAAATTCCAAGCCTTTGCTTCAAAGCATGAAGGTGCCAAATCATCTCAACGAAATGGTGGTAAGAATTATTTTTAACATGAAAAAAAAAAACCACTTCCCTCCCCTCCCTTCCCGTCAAGCTCAATTCTGAGAAATGGCTGAACCACTGTATCTGAAACTTCATGAAAAAAATTAGCCTGAGGCAGACACCCGGCATGGAAAATTTCAGACTGAATTGCTCAAGTTTGGCAAAGTTATAAGCAACCGAACACGGGGTTTTATATTGGGAAGTGATAGGCAACCTTCAGTAGAGGCAATGCTATTGGCCTATAGGCATCTTTAAACCCTCAAACTAATCACGCTTTTCCTCCTACATACAGGGAAGGAAGGAAAAGATTGTAATTTTTATATTTAAACTCTTGAGAGGTGCTTAAATACTCAGGTGATGTACTTATGTACTTGTATAGACGTATCATGGTGTATTCTGAGTACCTTCAGAAACCTGATGCACATCTTAATGAATTACCAAAGCACAGCCTGCTCTGGTGTTGATGGAATTAGAATATCTCTATTTAATTTTTTTTTAATTTAAAACGACCTAACATTTTTAATGCAGTCTTTCCTTCCCCTTTAAAAATAGTTAGTAGCAGGAGAATATGGTAAAAGAAAGAAATAGGATTCAAGATTCCTTTTTCACTAATATTTCAAATACCCTTGTCTGTAACTTGACTTTTCTTTAAAAGTTTCATGGAGCTCTTTGACCCCTCTCTTACTATACCCCTTTGACTCCTCTCACCATTTTCATGAGCCTCGCTGTCCTGTCAGTTTTGTTTTGAAGCTCTTCAGCCATTTTTAACTGTCACTTTTTACTTCAGAAGCTAAATTCTAAAGTTTACAATATTTACTTTAACATGTACAGAACTTTTTAAAAGTAGCAGACAATTTAAAAGTAGCAGACAAGATTTTCACACCCATGTGTCTGTTATTCCTATTCCCCTGTTCCCCGCATCTAATTTACAAAATGGGTGCATGGATCGTCATGAGGTGGCAGAGGGGTTCTGTGGGAAGTTTAAGCAGAGATTGGACAGTTCCAAAGAAGTCCAGCCGGCCAGTCAGAACATGACTATTACATAAATCTGTGACCAAAGCAAGTCATGAATTAAAATAACCTGAAACTGACTTAAACATAAGTTCATGGATAAGAAAACACACAGAAGGGCATATCTTCTGCTGTGCCCAAAAGGAGGAGGGGAGACCAGAAGAGCCAGTTACAGCACCCTGATCCGGGGGATGGTTCTAAGCCAGCCCAGGCATACCCTGGCTGTTCTAAATGACATTGATGGCACATGGCCCATTATGCGACCCACCTACTAATTGGGGACCATCAGAGCACACTGAAGAGGGAGGGCACAGGAGCCAATTATGCCTGTTCTACATCCACTGGGGATTTCCCAGCACTAGGGGACCTGCCTGTGCTTTCTGTTCCTTTCATGCCACCACAGTGGTGTAAAAGGAGGGGAGCTGGGGCCAACATGTGGTCCATTCATTTTATTTTCTCCCCATTCTGCACTCCCATTCCCCCATGTTTAATATCTGAGAAGCCGCCTCCTTTGGCATCTATTTTTTACACGGCAGATCTTAATGGCTCAGTTCTGACACTCCATGGCACCATTAAATCCTGAACAGACAACATGAATATTTATTGTCTTCCTATACAGACGTCAATTCCCTGGGAAATATTTACTCCATAGAATTATTGGTAATCTTTATTCCCCTTATGTTAGGAGACCATCATGAAGTGAGTTTTCAGTTTGACCTTACTCTAGCCATGGCTCTTCTCTCATAATTATCTACCTTGGCTTATACACAGTGCCTACCTCACGTCCTGGCTTATCACCAATAGAAATACACGGATTTTTACAGCGTAGGTCTTGTGAAGATGTAGTCCATTAGATAGAAAAATTCTAATGCCGTGAAGCTTTTTCTAACACTCCGTGCTGCCTGACTAAGCGTTTTAACTTATATGTTAAGTCCTCCTAGAATTCTAACAAGACACATGGAACTTTTTACTTTTATTCCTTCTTCAAGTTTGCCTTTTGAACACATCCCTTGGTCTTCAGCAGCATGCGTTTCTGTGAAAAAATTACCTCACAAGCCCCATGTTAATGACTGACCATAATCTGAGCTTTTCTTCCTCTCTCGCTATCTGTGCTGAGGGACGGCAATGTCACAGATTTAACCATGATAATGTCTGAGTAAAGAGTGTGACAGAGATTGGGGAATCCTCTTTGCAAGTGCTTGGCATGCAAACAGGAGTGACGTCAAGTAGGGGCCAATGCTCAAGCCCCCTTCATGCAGGTTCTTCTATGAGGAGAGGTCAGAGCCACTGTTTTTAAATGTAAAAACTAATGAAAACAGGAGCTTAGACAAAAATAAATAAATAAAACAGAAGTGGCTCTTCATGGACCACAAATCCATAAGCTGAAAAAGTGAATGAATCTGAAAAGGTTTTGCAGGTCACCTTTAAATGGTGAGCTTGATTTTTACCACTTTAAATTCCTTTTTCCACTTTATTTTAAAATAATCAATCTTTCCAAGACAACCTTTTAATTAGAACAAACATCACATAGCAGAAGCAAACAGATTATACCAATAACCTGGCTCCCATACCATAAACACCTTGGTTTATTTTAATACGGATTATGTTTGGATTAAAAAGTGCCTCTTTAAGGCAGAGTTTGCTGAGGTGTTAGGAATTTAAAAAAAGGGTCTGCAAATAAGCAGAATATTAGAAGGAGAAGCCTAGGGCAATAAACCTTACCCTTATTCTTCCTGGCCAGTGCATCGGCCTGCTCCCAAATATCATAGGCATAGAGGATATAGGAAGTGATGTTGACGTAAGAAAAGGTTATGCTTGGGATATTATGTAGGGTGTTGATTGAAGAACCAATGCCTCCACTGCCACAGTTGCTAGCGTTTGATCCTGGCTGGGAACTCACAGAGCTGGCAGGAGAGGGCATCGGGGACAGAGGAGAAGGTGTGCCTGTGCTTCTGAGGAAGAAGATGACATCATGAAGCCGTAAGGTAACAGGTTAATGCCTTGCCACAAAACACCCAGACTTCTGTTTTTATGAGCCACGCACCATCAGACAGAATTCTGCTGTCATATAAACATGCTCAGCAAGAGCACTGTGACGTACAAGGCTGAGGACTAAGGTGTGTTCACCACCAAGGCAGGCAAGATATATAGCACCAACTGCAGTGAGGCCAAGATTTTCAAAAGTGACTTGGGATTTTGGGTGCTCAATTTAAGACACCTGATTTTCAGAACATGCTGAGCACCCACTCAAAGTCCCAAGTTGGGTACTCAATCTGTATTCACTTCTGAAAATCTTGGCCTGGTTATTTAAGTGTTTTAGCTAATGAATCCCATTCCATGAAGTCATGATCTCCGCATTAAAGAGTTTAGGCTTTTTGATGGATATTCAAAATTAGTGTCTCAATCCAAATCACTTTGCAGATCCGCATTTATGCTTATGGAAGCTTGAGATAGAACCGATCTAGTTGGTCAGCTAGTCCATCCTCCAGAGACTGTGCAAGGTATACTCTCCACTGCTTCACCTAGTCCAGTTTAAATTATCCAAATGATGGAGCTTCCACCACTTTCCTTGGGAGACTTTCAGTTTAATTAACCTCACTGTGATAGGCCATGGCAGGAGTGATGGTGCTTTCAGAACCAATATTATAATACATAAGCATTCTTTCAAAATATTTTCAAAGAGGTATGCATGGAATTGCATGCCTAGCTTGCACTTAAGCCACAACTGTGTACGCACAAATGCCTGATTTGTTTACAAGTTGCCAATAGGATGCACACTTGGCCATGTGCGGGCACATATCCCTTATTTGCACATGCAATTGCTTTAACTGCATGCCAGCCTGTTGAAAATCAGGTCCAGCATCAATTTGTAGAAGACAGCTTTTATGTTTCTTTTGCTGTCACATCCACAGTAACTCAGATGCAGACACACTAAGTTAGCAAAAAGTTAGCAATAATCAGCAAGAAATTTAAAAAAAAGTTTCTGTCAGGGGAGTCAACTCACAAGAAAATGTCAAAACACCAGCTAAAAGCTAATCTAAAATTCAATATGTACTACTGCGAGTAGTACAGCATCTGTATGCGCGGACAGGAGGGATGACAGGAGGGGTGGATACATTTACAAATCCCAAGAGGAGGAAAATCCAACATCTGTCCTCTATATCTATTAACCCAGGACAAGGATTAAAACAATGGGACCTCTACAAACAACAGTTTCTAATACATTCTCTCTTTCCCTTATTATTTGATAGGACAATAATGTGTATGACACAGAGTGGGTTTATATGGTCTGTAAAATAAAATAAAATAAACAAACCAACCAACCGCTCTCTGTAAGTTGAAGTGAGGGAAAGAAATAAGAAGCAGAAAAATATTTTAAGAATGTTATTCCAGTCCATAAAACAGGAAGTGATTCAATGCACTCAATCGGGGGGAGGGATAGCTCAGTGGTTTGAGCATTGGCCTGCTAAACCCAGGGTTGTGAGTTCAATCCTTGAGGGGGCCATTTAGGGATCTGGGGCAAAAATCTGTCTGGGGATTGGTCCTGCTTTGAGCAGGGGGTTGGACTAGATGACCTCCTGAGGTCCCTTCCAACCCTGATATTCTATGATTCTATGAACCCCCTTGCAAAAAAGTCTGCAATTCAAATGTGTAGACAAACTGCTTCTGTTAACACACTACGAGGGAGATTTTAATATGTATTTTAAATAATACCTTGCAATACATGGAGAAGGTGCTTGCGTGACTCTGGAAGAATTCTGTAGCAAAAAGGAAAGTCTAGTTAGATTTGGGTTTCACATTGACCTATATTGAACACTTGCAGCTTCTTCCATCTTTCTAATTTGAAACCTATTAAATAATGCAATCAAACCCTACCTTGAAGTGTTCATTGAGGGTTCGGGAATACTTTACTGCAGTGTCTTTTTTGTAACGAAACATTGCCATGTGCAGAATGGACTGGCAGCGCATGCTGTGAACAAAAACCAGGAATCAGTGTCAGAACATTCAACGCCACTCCAGCAGCAATTCTTCTTGCAGAGCCTGAGGACATATACATCCATTTTACTGCAAATTGAAGAAAGTTTGTGCTTCCTTCCCCATATACCCCAGACAGCCACTGAGAGAAGATCTCGTCGGAGAAAAACAGGAACAGTCAGGGAAGTAGATGCACAACTCCTAACAGGTGTTATGGGCCTAATATACCCTGTGCCCAGAGCTGACTTGGGTATGTTCAACCGTGGCTTCAATTACACAGCTCAGAAACCTTGTCAGCCAAATCAGCTTAAGCCTTTACGGACTCTTAAATTACCAGCATATCAAGTGAGAGTTAGAACCTTAACCTTACACACATGGTTCCCTACTGATATGCCAGTTCATTTTAAAAGGAGATATTTAAGAGTTCACGCTACTACAAATTTTCTGCATAAACGTAACAATATCAGTTTAGCCCAACCCTCCACTCCTCAGAATGAAAGGTCTTTCAATCTACCAGGTTCGAAAAGAGAATATAAAATGTCGCAACTGGGGGTGGGAGTGTGTGGGAGAAAGCCACATACCACAAAACAGCAAAGATTTTTTCATGTGCAGATGCCGAGGTATCTGAAAAGGATTTTAATGTCATTATAAATCTGTAAGAAAACAAAACAAAAAAATTAATGACATGCATCAACAGGGCTGGATTTCCCAATGACAAAAATACAGCACACCATTCACTGGCTTAAATAGTGAATCAGGAGACCTAAGTTCTATTTCCAAAACTGCCTATAACTCACTGTGCGATCCTGAACAAGCCACTTTACTATCTCTTTGTGCCTTAGTTTCCCTACATGTAAAACAGGGATGCTAATACTTACTCACTTGTGTAAAGCACTAATTAAGGGACTGACCCTGTAGTTGTGCCACAGTTAGAAATCCCCTTAACTGTAGCAGGTGTTTTCTCCACTTGCGAAGTAACTCCCTGCTCTCCATGTGTCAGTATATAATGCCTGCATCTGTAACTTTCACTCTGTGCATCCAAAGAAGTGAGGTTTTTACCCACGAAAGCTTATGCCCAAATAAATCTGTTAGTCTTTAAGGTGCCACCAGACTCCTTGTTGTTTTTGCACATGGATTGGGTTCTAGCATAGTTGTCCACCTTACTGAGCTTGGTTCAAAGTTGGCATCCTGAGTCCGATATACAGGAACGCCAAAGTGGGAACGGTAAGTGCACAAGAGCAGTTTGGGGAGCAGGACAGAAGGATATAGCCCGTTGACATTTTTCCATCTGAACATTTTTGACAAAAAATGGCTTTTTGATCAAAACATTTTAATGGGAAATTTTCATACGGTCAAAAATTTCCATATTTTCAAGGAAAAAACACTGAAAGCTTATCAGCAATATATTTTGGGTTTGGTTTTTTTTTGGGTCAAAAACCACAAATATTTTAAGAAGAAAATTAGAAAAGAAAATTGAATAAAAAAATTCCCATGAAAAATTGGTCTTTTTCAACCAGTTCTAGAGAAGGAAGCTAGATCATGTCTGGGAAACATTCACCAAACACTGACTGCGTACGGATTATGTGATCGCCGATATATTTCTGTATGATTCATGCTTCCTTCAGCTTGGGAGGTAATTTACATCCTTCGTAAGCAGCGTTTACTGTAATTGGAAAATCCCCTCTTGCAAAACAGCAGCAAACAAGAAAGGGAACTTGGCTAAAAGAGCCTCCTATAAATGTAATGGCAGGAAAGTGTAGGCCCAAGAACTAATCCCTGCAGGACCCCACTAAAAACATACCCATTTGATGAGGGAATCCCCATTGACAATTATATTGTGAGACCTATTAGTTATCCAGCCTTTTTAATCCATCTAAGGGGAGTCATGTTAATTTTATCTCTCTCTAGTTTCTTAATCAAAATGTCATGGAGCACCTAGTCAAATGCCTTACAGAAGTTTACGTACATTACATCAACACTATTACCTTTATCAACCAAACCTGTAATCTCATCCAAAAAAGATATCAAGTTAGTTTGACAGAATCTCTTTCCGTAAACCCATGTAGATTAGCATTAATTGTATTACCCTCCTTTAATTCTTTATTAATTGAGTCCAGTAGCAACTGCTCCACTATCTTGCCCAGGATCAGAGATCAAAACTGAAATATGAGTGAAATTCAGAGGTATACTTCGATTGTAAGCTCTCTGGACAGTCTTTTTATTCAGTGTTCATGCAGTGCCTAGCACAACAGGGTCCTCAACCGTGACGGGGGCTCCTACTACTAATGTAATACAAATAATAAATGGGAAAAACGTTTTTAAAATCCATGCTGTGTCACTGAAATGGCTTTACACTTACTTAAGGAGATCTATGGTGTCTGTGAATATGGTGTATGCTGATTTTGGTGTCAGTGCATCAGATTCCATAGCAATTCCATACTCAATGAAGGAAAGGGCAGCCTCCAAGTACTGAAATGCCTTTGCAACCTTGTCTGTCTGTTGGGAAGAAGGTGCTCATGGTTAGCCAACGAGAAAAATTACGGTTCTTCATTCATTCTTTGCCATATCTGTGCCTTCTCTTTGCTTAGATATGTACAGTTTGGACAGAGAGAGAAAGAGAGAGAGAGAGAGAGGAGTCTGGCCTCAGAACATTACCCAAAGAGTTCCAACTCTGATTCCAGAAAAAGTGTCTGACACATCTCAGAGGTGAGCTGGACCTCTGTTCTCTCCCCCAAGTCTCTCCCATGGGCTCTCTTTCCAACTGACAGCCTCAACTTGCATTCTTCAGAGTGGAACCGTGCAGTTGACCCCACTTAAGACTGGATCACCAGCTACAACAGCCCCTAGTCACGCCATCCTGCCAGGGTTACAGGGAAAGCAGTGTCTTATACCCCCTTACATCCCCTCTGGTTACTGATGGCACCACTACCTTCACCTCTCCCCAGGGTGAAACTCCGGGGCTCTACCACGCTTGGATTGGATCTCTGGGTGGCAGCCCCCCATTTCCAACTGTCTAAATACGACAGGCCCAACTGCAATTGGTACCTGCAAGATACACTTCTCCATATGCCTGTGACCAGCAACTGTTTAAAGTGACTCAGAACAGCTCCTTCCAAACAGGCGTATTGTCCATGTGCCCAAAGGTACAACAGCACGCAGGGAGAAAGGGTTAAACCCACAAAAGGGCCCACATGTCTGGGACTTGCTTGTAAATCACCACCTCTCTCAAAGCTCAGGTGAGCCAGCTGTCTCAGGCACATCCGGCAGAGCCTCTGCCTTAGTTCCACAGCCATGGTACTGCCTATCTCAGTCTCTCTCTCTAAGAAGCTGTGGCCTTCTCCCCCACTCTTCCTCTATGGGCCAGGGGTTTTAAAGGCTTAGTTTCTGGCCTTGGAAAAATAGGTATGTCATCCTTCTGATGATAGGCAGGTAGGTATTTTCCAATGTTTGGTTCACCCATTGTTCTTTTAAGGACTCTTGGTATTCTCCCTCGAGATACCGTATCTCTGTCATTGTTTCGTTTCCTGCTTATCCCCCCCTTCTCCCCCCCCCAGCCTCCTTTGACTTAACTTTGTGCAGTCAGCCAGAACAATATCCAGCAGCTAAACTGAAACACGTATAATATTCATACAAAATAATACAGCTATCACACTCCTTCTCCCGTGTCTTTTTAGCAAGACCACCCTGGGAAAAGAGAAGAACAATTCTAAATGAGGGAGAGCCCAGAATATGCACCACCAGTAGAATTTGGTCTGCCTATTTAAAGAGAACATGTGTCAAACATATATTCATATTTTAAGCAATAAATATGTACTTTGCTTGCTATTAACACTATTATATAATCTTTTGGAACAACAGAGCCTCATTTTATTCTCAAATTATGTATTTGGAAAAATACCTACACAATAGGTTTTTCATATGGTTTGAAATGTATCCTGCTATTGGAAGAAAATGCTGCCTTTATCTTTACTTGCAAGCACTTATGTTATGGAGTTTTGCAGTAAAGTAGTTTGGTGGATTTTCTTAATCTGCAAAGATGTTTAATCCTTTATAATCCAAGAAGCCTGAATGCTAGGAGCCAAATGTTTAAAACCAGATACCCAATTTCACATAAATTAATGTACCCTGTAATTTGCACGAGTTGTCATTCCTGTCCTCTGTTGTAAAGGCACTTTTTGCAGCTATGTACACTTGTGATCAACTTGGTTTGAGATAACTAACATCTCTGAAAGGTATTTTATCCGAAATTACTGACATACACTCTCAACTTTAACTTCATTTTAACAGATTATTTCCCCCTGAGGAATTGCCTTGGTTTCTTTTTCAATTAAAAAATTGAATTACATTTACAATTTCTGTAAACAAGAAACCCTTTATGAAGTATTTTCTTTAATGTTACGAGCATAATCACTGGAGAAATCTGACTGCTTTTTGCTACTCTGGAGCAGCACAAAGCAACTGGAGCATACTGGACAATTGAAATCGGTTTACAGCTGCTTTGCATCACTATCCCAGTTTCCTCCTACCTCCTCTCATCCTGTGTCAGTTCCTATTCTAATGGGTCTCTTGGAGGTCTCTCACTCAGGTCTCGGACCTCACACCACCATCTCTCTGAAGGCAGAATCATGAGATTCTCCCACTCTATGGTGCAGTTCTCTATGATCTACCTCAGCAGGTCTCACTTCTGCCTAGACCCTGTGATTCTGTTCCCTTCAGAAACAATGGCAGTGGTAACCAGAGACTAGACAGCCTTCTCAATGCAAAGTATTATTTATTAGAAAAAAAGTATTTCAGAAGGAAAAAACCACCTTAAATAACAATAAACCAGTCTGTACACATACCAGCTTTTCCCTAAGTCTTACCATCCCCTGGAACTGGGAAGGCCCAACTCCTTCAGACAAACCCCTCTGCAGAATCTGTGTGTGTCAGCCTGTCTCCCTCAACAGCTTCTGACAATTGACCTTCCTTTTCCTGAGAAGGGCTTTTCAGCTGCTTAGAATTTTGATTTCCAGGCTCCCAGGTTTGGCAAAACAAGGCTTGCAACTTGTTGAAGACAGGGTACAGGATCCCTGAAGCTAACAGCATACCCCATTCTCTCAAGGGTGTGCCTGGGTGTTCGTAACTGAGAAGCCATTGTGTTGTCTTCCAGCATTGATCCCACTGGATTTGAGCATTATAGGCATATAATAAACATTTCACTACCCCAATATAAGTTATACAGTCTCTCTCGGTAACTAGGTTACATATCAATATTCTTAAATTATTACATAGACCCATGTCTGTCAGATCTCCAACTCCCCTCTCCTTCTTGCTCTGCTAGTGCTACCAACTCTTGCTGTTCCATCGTGAGAGTCAAGATATTTGGAATGGTCTTAATACCGCAAGCTGTTGGAATCAAGAGATTGAGAATCTCAGCTTTCAGTTTTTTAAATGTAAATTTCTAGGCCTCATGATTGCAGAGAAAAGCTTGAAGACGTGTAGTGAGCACACCCTAAACACTTGGAAACTAGGAGGAAATAAAGAGAAACCAAAAATATGACATTTTACAAAATAAATTTAAGTCAATCATTATTTTTAAGTGCCAGCCTCGTGATTTTTGAGCACTTGATGTTGGCAATAATGTACCTTATTCCACAAGCAGTGCTTTCAACACACACACACACACAAAATGTGTGTCTGTGTCAAATATTTATTTCACCCTCTGTTACAGTTGCAAGTATTTTCATGCATTTTACAGTACATCTTCAGCAGTGCATGGCACTTGCTAGAATGTTCAGCGACTTTCCACAATATGAAGGGAAACATGACATATAATGGATAGCATATAATATATAATTTTACTATACAACAGCAAATTTTAAGAGGACAGAGTAAAACTGAAAAGGCAACAGGAAGTGTTATGCTATGTCAGACTGCATGCGTAACCAACTAATACCTGGATAATTAACCCAATATGTACTGTTTAGGATATCTGTTTTCTTCTTAATCCACTATGTTTTTCATGTTCATTTCTTATTCCCCCATCTTCCCTCCACCCCACTATTTAATTTTTAGGTGCAAAAGTTCTGTGGCTTGAATAAAATAATTAAAAAGCATAATTAATATACACACAAATTGAAACTGGTGCTGAGAAAGTAAGGAACTACGGGTCTGATCTTGCACCATTGAATTCAATGGGACTTTTGCCATAATTGTCAACAGGAGTAAATACCCAGGCCTTAAAAGCATTAGCTAGAGGCGAGGGATAGGGCAAAAACCATCTGGGGATTTGGATGGTCAGTTTCCATTTAATTTAAATGGTGCCAAATCCTCTAGGGAGCTTTATAAAATCTCAGCATTATTTTTTAAGTAGGAAGAAATTAGAATTAGGATAGAATCTAGGCCATTTTCACTTGTGGTCTATGTAGCTTTTTTTTTAATAGAGGATCTCCAGAGATGAAAGAAACTAGCTAGAGCCCACCAGTCTGTCTATTTTAGCAAAAGCGTCTAAAAGTTACAAACAAATAAATCCCTGAATTTTGATTTTACAGATACATTACAGAGGACAAATGCTCCTGTTACTTGATTATACCATAACAATGAACAAAAAGTACATTTAATTATGCATGTTATTAAGCAAACCACACCTGTGAGAAATCCAGGTAATCACAGTTATAGAGCTCATTTTCAATCTTGTTTACGAGAAGTATAATTATATTTTCCAACAGTAGACGGTCTTAAAACTGACTTCAATCTGTTCCATCTTTCACGGGCTTTGTGACAGTTTTGCAAAGCAAACAGACCTGCTAACCTTGTATAATGTGTACGGGGTGAACATGGTCACATCAACTTTGAATTCTGTTTTGCGGGACTCATTTTCTACATCTGGTCAAAGGACCTAAACTGGACATAGCTCAACCTTTAGTGGATACAAGCCACGTTCACTAAAAAAATATTAAGAGATCTTCATTTAACTGGGAATAATATGAACAAATCTTGTCCATATTCCTGTGTGTACTAGATCTGAATGTGACAACTGGATATGACACAGGATTAATCTATTTTGAACCCCCTGAGCCTGCGAGATAGGATTTCTTGGCATGTATCCCAAGAGGAGTAGGTTGTACCTTGACCAATAGATACAGAAGGCTAGGTGGGAAGGAAAGAACAAAGCTCCTTTTATTCTGTGATCCAGGACATGTGCAAAAAGTGCACCTTCATAAGCAAGCCACAGGTTTATTTAGAAAACCTTTTAACGCTTCCAGCACAAGGCCCAGACTTACCATTGTGTCAGCTTTGTGCTTCAGTCTTTTGGCCTCCTCTATGTGATACTCCATCGGATGTTGTCTGAATTAGGAGTGAGGGAGAGGAGAGACAGACAAAACAGAAAGATAGAGTAAGTATCAATTTTAATGTCACATCACCAAGACCCTGTAACTGCTGTATGGGCTGCTGCTCTGATTACTTAAAAAATTATGATCACCACCAATTGAATACTGTTAGGCTGTTCGGCAATGCTCAGAAGTCAAGTTCCTGCTTAAGGAGCTTACAGTCTAAATCTAACAGACAGGATGGTCTGTATTCCATCAAAAGAAAGCTACATTAGAAGAATGTTCAGGCTGCGCTCTTGGGTACTCTAAAGTCAGAAAATTCTAGTTTATGTTGCAAGGGCAAGTTTAGCTCTGCCTCCTTGCGCATATGCATTACTTTAATTGCATTATCTTGTCTTGCTTCTCAAATATAATACAGCATACATATTCTTCTACAGTCTTCGGTTTACATGTGCAGCACTTTGTAGTACCATTCACTATTCTAGGTATGCCAGACAAACAGGGTCCATTAAACTCATTTGGATGCAAGATACACAGTGAATGAGGCAGAGGCTCTTATAGAACCTGCCTTATTTAATGCACGTTTTATAAAGCATACTTCTGGCCACGTACACCTCCATGCATTAGACTAATGTATCTGCTGTTCAAAGTGTGCACAGCTCACTGTGTACTCCTAAAACTAACAGAGAAATAAGCAGGGCTCTGCACAGACTACTCTCAGCCTGAACTAAAAAGCACACCGATCTCACTGCTCATGGGTAAAGTGCAATTTTCAAAGTCTCATAATTCAGCCAAATAAAAACAATGTTCACTGATGCACACAAAGGCACTTATCAAGAAAGGTGATTTCCTTGCCAAATGATGTGTAGTTTCTACACTGGCTTTCCTCCACACTAGAGCGGTAAGAAAATGGGAGCAAAAAAAAATTTTTTTTAAATAAAAAACAGGGCAAGTCTCTGCTGGGTTACCACACACCGGCCACATGAAAGAAGAACGTTTTTAGGAGAGATCTGAATGAAAAGAGGGAGATCATGTGGATACAAGAAGAGTCAGTCCTAAAGAAAAGGGGAACTATAATAAGTGACCAAGAGATGTGACTGGGAGAAGGGTACAACTCAAGGAGGCAGTGAGAACAGAGATCCACACAGGGGCTATCACTGTGCAGAGAGTCTTGAAATTGAGAGCAAGAAGTTTGTGTTTGGCACAAAGTTAAGGTACTCAGAGGACAATGAAGATGACATGATCAGTGTGAAGGAGGAGGAGGAGGATATAAAGAAAAACCTTACTTTTCAAACTTGATTTGAGGTCTCCTTGGCTTGGAGGTACCATTTGGCAAAGAAGGCACCGGGAAAGGGTTTTTGACATCTCCTGAAGGTCCCTGGGAAGTCATCATGCAGAGAAGAACTGGTCAAGGAATTTGTAATCAAAAGCAGTTTTAAAAGCTTTGGGTTTCCAAATTAAAAAAGAAAATGATTATTTAGTCTCAGAATATATTCTCTTTTCTCTCTCTCTCTCTTTTTGTAAAGGAGGAGGAAACTTGCCTTCTCATATTACTGCTTGTAATCTTCAACACAATGTGAACTTTTCCTGAGGGGGAGAAATTAAGTAACAGGTTTCCCTTGCTACTGAAACAAGAGATGTATTTAGCAGGACAATGGCATAGTGAGCTAAGAGAGCACTAAGACTGATAACAACCCTGTTTTCTCGGTGAAGTCTGGTACAAATAAGATCTACTTCATGTTATCCACACAGACCCAGTGCTAGCTTAACCTTGGGGTGTGAGGCAACAGTTGCTGAATTTAAGTTACTTGCTGAAATTCCAGAAAAGCACAGTTATAAAACAGACATTTGAAGCTGGCTAGTGCAACTGCCCACACCCTCTAAAAACCAGCAAATGAACAAAGCTCAGATTACATATATCCATCCAAACAAAAATGGCAACAGAACTGGGTTTTATAACCTGAAAACCTCGAGTATTAGCCACAAGGCTCATCAATTCTACTGTGAAACAATTTTAGAAATAATACATATTAGCACAAACCCAGGTCCTAGTCAATAACAGGGGCCTGCTTTTTAAAGGGAGCTCAAGTCAAAAAAAAAATTGTTTTTTAAACAGGCTGATTTTGCATATGCAACTATTGTGCCTGAAAATGTGCCTGCTCAAAATCAAGGACACGACTGAGAATGTGATCCTATCCGGGATGGTCTAGACAGTATTTGGTCCTGCCATGAGGGCAGGGGACTGGACTTGATGACCTCTCAAGTTCCCTTCCAGTCCTAGAATCTATGAATCTATGAATCCTATAACCCAAGCATCATCTTTTACATTTGTTCATCCTCCTAATTATTTGCTTACTAGCAGGGTGAAGGCAGATGGGAAACTTTATGGAAAGCATCAAGTTAAACTGCCTTTAACAGCACAGCTCACCTAGGGTCTGTTACAAAGTCCAATGAAGCCAATGGAAAGATTCCGATTGACTTCACTGGGCTTTGGCTCAGGCCCCTGCTGCACAACAGAAGTTGCTGCATAGCTTAGCCTCGACCAGCAGATGTCCTGCCTCAAAGGCATTTTTTTCTGGAATTGCAAAATCTTAATAAGTCATATAAATAACTTAAAAAAGTATTACAAATTAGTGCATTTTGTAAATTATCAAGTAAAATTAGCAAACAGACTGAAAAAGCAAAGACGCTGCGGCACAATCTCTACTTTATTTTGTTATCTGGCGTTTTAACAACATACAAATCATTGCAAATAACAAACAAGTAGGGTACTTTGTAATTAACAATGATGTCTTAGTAATCAGAAACCTCACCCTAGTCTCTGCTTTTCTACCACTGGGGAGAGCATGCTGATTTTTGGTCAGCAAGATTTTGCTAGACAGACTCACAGGAACCAAGAAAAAAAACCTGTCTAAAAACCATATTGTCACTCATTCAAATGCCTCGTCCTTTAAAAACATGAAGGAAAAGAGAATAACGTTGCTGAAGGAAATTGTAGAACACTCACTGCTAGAATGAAAAGCTCCGCCATTAACAACTTACACCTACTTTGTTGCTTTTAGAATGTTCAGAATGCTTCCCCTCCACTTTCCTGTGCTTGGAGGATGAAGAATCCTTGTGGTTACTCTTGCTCTTGGCAGTTCGGTTATTTGTGGCAGGCAGTTGGCTGCAGGTGCTGCTCTCGCCCTTGTGTCTCTTTTGTGCCATCTTGGCTGGCTTCTGGGCAGGCTGCGCAGTAGACATTGGTGGCAACGGTGGTGGTAGCAGGAGCTCTTTCTTCAGTGTCTCGGATGGAAATTTGGATCCTCTGGAGATGGAAAATGAACTTAACATTTAGGGTGTTCATGGTATATAATACAGAGCGTTAAAAAAATAGTGAATCACATGATGTAATGATTCTGTTTATTCAGCTGGAGACTCTGGAAATGTGAGATGACTTAATTAAAAAAAGAATCCATTAAAAGCAAGAGGAAACTTTAGGGACTTTCTGGAGATTTAGAATGCATGTCCTCAACTGTCAACAACATGCAGGAAAATCAGATTTGAAGCAGCAATAAAGACAAAATTTCAGGTTTGTTATTAGAGGAAAATTTTACAGCTAAATGACTTTGGATTTAAGAAGAGCAAACATAAGAACATAAGAACGGCCATACTGGGTCAGACCAAAGGTAGACCTAGCCCAGCATCCTGTCTTCCAACAGCGGCCAATTCCAGGTGCCCCACAGGGAATGAACAGAACAGGTAATCATCAAGTGATCCATCCCCTGTCGTCCATTCCCAGCTTCTGGCAAAGAGAGGCTAGGGACACCATCTCTGCCCACCCTGGCTAATAGCCATTGATGGACCTATCCTCCACAAATTTATCTAGTTATTTTTTGAACCCTGTTATAGTCTTGGCCTTCACAACACCTTGCAACATAGCCCCCTTCCCATTTCTTCCTTCTTCGTGGATTTATGAGAGACTAGAATCTCTGAGAAAGGACATCGGGAATGGTACAACTACCACAGCATGCTGTTTTTTCAAAGTGGCTTACCACAGCACTGGCCTTCTTTCTTATTTCGCAGAATGCATTCTCTGTCCCTAGCATCAGATAGAATTCCTCATTACCTCAGATCATATCCTTTCATAAAATTAAGCGGAAGTGAAGACTAGCCAGTTAAATTAGCTTGCACAGAACTGCTGAGATAGAGACCACTGTTCAAGGGACAGGGACGTACCAGTTTTGTTCTGTAGGTTAGAGAGTGAGGTTACCACTAGTGCTAGTTTGGAACTTTTGGACAAAATATTTTTCCATTGCAGAATGTTACTTCATCAAAGCAAACATTCATCCGATGGTTTCTGAGGTTCAAGATGGAGACAGAGAGAGAGACTGACTCAGTAGCCTGATGGTCAGAGCACTCACCTAGAATGTGAGACCCAGGTTGAAGTCCCTGCCCTGAATCAGGCACTGGGCCTGATCACTGGCCATTCTGAGGAGGTGTGTTTTTGGTTTTGGTGAAAAATTTCACGAGGTCTCATTTTCATCCCAATGCGAATGGACACAAATGTCACAGATTTTTTGGAAAACAGAATTCTTATCTTTGGGCCAGCCCTAGTTACCATCAGTTTACAGAGTTTCTCATCATCTCAGGTCAGATTTACAATCAGCGAGCTCTGGCAGCTGTGTACCTCTTCTGTAAACCTCACTTAACTGGCCACTACCTTTGCAGCTTCTTTGGATGGTCAAAATGGTACAAGGCATCTGGAGTGGAACAGGGAAACTGCCCCCATGATCTTTACTGACTGGAGTCCAAAAAAACCCACCAAAATAAATGAAAAACCAACCCATTCAACCCCAAAGCAGAAGTTCTCAAACTGTGGGTTGACCCCCCAAAGTGAGTCATGACCCCATTTTAATGGGGTTGCCAGGGCTGATGTTAGACTTCCTGGGGCCCAGGGCTGAAGCCTGAGTCTCACCACCCAGGGTCCAAGCCCAGGGTGGCAGGGGTCAGGTTACAGGCCACTCCCACCTGGGGCTGAAGCACTTGGGTTTCAGCTTTGGGCCCCCCACCCCACCCGGGACAGCAGGGCTCAGGTGGGCTCAAGCTTTGGTTCTCCCTCCTGGGGTTGTGTAGTAATTTTTGTTGTCAGAAGGGGGTCATGGTGCAATGAAGTTTGAGAATCCCTGCCCTAAAGAAACTCCAGCTCTTGTTGGGCCAAAAGCAGAAGCACATTCCAGAATTGAAGGCCTTCCACTAATAATGCCCTCCTGCGAACACCCAGACATTTAAACATAGTGATTGTCAAGCACAAAGACCTCACCCAATATCAATTGCCTTAGTGTTTTCCCTGCAGAGAGGCTGTCTGCTCAGATAGCTAGACACCTGCCATGGAGACAATTATAGATCAAAGTCAATTACTTTTGGTTCAATTCAAAGTAATAGGACACCACTTCAGCTGGTGCAGATCTGGTTTTATAGTTCCCCTCCAGCTGATGCGGCCAAGGAGATGGGTAGCTGCGTGCTGCACTAGCTGTAGCATATAAGTCATCTACACTCATGCAAAGTTCATTGCAACCATTTTGTTGAGGAGTTACAAAGGCATGGATAACTTTGGGAAATCTAAAAGACACTTTGCAGCTGGATGCTGAGGTAAGACAACATTTTTGGATACTAATGCCAGCTGGGACTCCCGGAGTAATCAGGGTACAAAAGACACCCCGAAATTGTGAAAGTTTTGGATAAAAGATGGAGACAAACTGCCCTAATAATGGAAGTAGGAACAACTTCCAAACCTAAAAGCACATCTGTTCTCTGGATAAGGTTTTGGCTAGTCTACTCTCATCCAAATCCCAATCTTGGCAACGCACTGAGAAAAGCAAGGATACTGCACTATCTGGGTGTGATTAAAACCACAAAATTGCATGCCATCTGCATACTGAAGACAGCACAGGCCACATCTTCCCACTGTCTCCTCAGCAGCCTCACATATGCAAAGGGTGACAGAACAGAGCCCTTCAGAACCCTCAAGCCACTTAGAACACGTTTAGTCATCCAACACCACCAGCTGTGACCTCTTGGACAGGAAAGAGTAGGACTACTCAAAACAGACATCATCTACCCAACTAGGGTCTGTAGGCAAGTTGCCAAAACCGCATAGTTAGCAGTATCAAAGACCGCTGACAGATCTAACAGTATCAGCAGTAACATCTGATTTTTGTCCATCATTAGGTGATCACCAACTAACAAGACAAATGTGGTCTCCATATCAGAACCAAGCCAGGAACCAGAGACATCAAGGAAATCTGAGGCTGCTAGATGACCAAGTTCTTTATCACAACCTTCACGATATTCTTCTAAGCAGGAAAAGTTAGACAAGGCAGCACAGTTAGGTGAGCCACTTACACCCTGATCCAAAAAAGCACTGACGCACACACTTAACTTTAAACATGTTAGTAGTTCCATAGAAATCATGTGCTTAAAGTTAAGCATGTGCTTAAATGCTTTGCTTGACTGGAGTCTTAGAGTGCAAAGACAGTTCATAGCATGCCAGACGCCTCTTCTCTCAGGACAGAGCTATTGGTCAATCAGGGGACAGGCAATCACAGCTTCTGGGTTCTCTGTCCTGCTATACCCAACTCCCATGTGTGATCTTGCGTAAGTTACTTAATTGCTTTCTGCCTCAGTAAAATGGGATCAGTACCATCCTACCTCACAGAGGGTTTATGTGCCTTAATTGTTTGTAAAGCACTGCAATCCTGATAAAAAAAAATTCTCTGAGTATTAGTATAAACTCTTCATGCACAGCTTCCAAAAAACAAAAATGACTGCAGAGGCTGAAAGGTGGTGGGAAGGAACTAAGGACAGCAAGGAAAAGATAAACAAAACATCCCGAGATATCCCAAAGGGCTCAGGTCCACATTTTTAAAGGTATGTGCATACGTTGTTGGCACCAAGTTGTAAAGATAAATTTGCACCATATAACATTTCAGATAACATATATATCACATTAAGCAATACCATACTTGCAGGAAGACAAGGGGAAACTGCTCCTCACCAAAACCTTTTTTTAAAAGAGCTCAAGTTCATGCATTTTTCTGGCATCTCGCCACTCTATACTCACTTCATTTTACTGGAGTCTTTGTGACTTGAAGACAACAATGATTTGGTTTCTTTCTCCAACTTGATTTTCTTCTTATCAGTCTCTTTTTCCACTTCTCCCTATTGAAAGCAAATCACCACCACTTAGACGCTACATACACAGGTAAAAATGTAGGCGAACATAGCTAAATTTGATCTCCTAATGTTAAAACAAAAATACTAAAAATAACAACATGCAAATCCAGATCACAGCTGATTAATCTCAACTTCAGCTTCCTTGAAAAGAATTCCAAATGACATTTTGTCTTGTTTTGCTAGAAGAGATTGATTCTGGTGGATGGAGTGGAAATACTTACCCCCCCCCCACCACCCCAAAAGAAAAAGGTTAAGTATTTTCTGACTTACGCTCGTGACAGCAAGTATTTCTAAATCATCTCTTGGTGTTTTGTTGCCAATGAATATGAATCATACAGAGCAATATAAAGCATATAAAAATTCCTTCTAGCAATGTCATTAATGATAAGGGATTGTGTTTTGTGATATGCCTCACTTGCCAAAAAGGAAAATAAAACACACGGAAGAATTAAACCACACAGATTGCCCCAAGGTCATTTCAACAGGAATAAGATACAGGGGAAAACGTGGGGGGAAAAATGTTTGGAACAATTGTCCACATGCTCTAAAAAAAATACCAGCTTCTCAGGCAAAGAGATATACAGAGAGAGCTGGTGAAGTAAGATTTTTAAAATGTATTACAAGATCTGTGGAAATCATGTGTGTATATTTGTTGAATTATCAACTTGGTGAAAAACTTAAAAACTATTTTAATATGGAAATACTGCAAAATTTGAAGGAGTGAATCGATCTGCCCTGCCCACATAGCAGTTGGTACTAACCACACGCGTGTGAAGATTCTCACTAAAAAGGTGAGGGCATCACCTCATAAAGGGCTCAATCCTGTGAGGTACCAATTGCCCTCAACTCTCATTGACTTCAAAAGATGTGCAGTACCTCACAGGACTGGACACTTTATAAGAGCTGGTGGCCTTAGAAGAGCTTTTAAGAAAGTGTCTTTAGATCGCCTAGCACCGAGTCTGTCAAACTCCTTAACTGAGACACTAGAGGGTTTTTTTTTCCTGAAGAGAAAAAACAAATCCACTCGCATTGAATTGGTATATAGGCAAAAAGGAATAAAAGACATGGGACTGGAAAGTCCTGTCCCCTGCTATTCAAGACCACACCATCATATAATCCCATTCATGAATTTATCAAGCTCCATCTTGAAAGTAATTAGGTTGTTTTCCCCTCCACTATTCCCACTGGAGACGTGTGTCTCCAAAACAATATTAAAATTGGATTCGATTTGAAGCCTGCAGACTTTCATACTGTAGAGCAGGGATGGGCAAACTTTGGTCCGAGGGCCACATCTGGGTACGGAAATTGTAGCGCGGGCCATGAATGCTCATGAAATTGGGGGTTGGGGTGTGGGAGGGGCTGAGGGCTCTGGCTGGGGGTGTGGGCTCTGGGGTGGGGCCAGAAAAGAGGAGTTCAGGGTGCGGGAGGGGGTTCCGGCCTGGGGCAGGGAGGAGGGTAGGGGAGTGTTCCGGTTAGGGGTACAGGCTCTGGGGTCGGGCTGGGGATGAGTGGTTGGGGGTGCAAGAGGGTGCTCTGGGGTGGGACCAAAGGGTTCGGAGGGCAGGAGGGGGATCACGGCTGGGGCAGGCGGTTGGGGTGCGGGAGGGGGTCAGGGGTGCAGGCTCCAGGTGGTGCTTACCTCAAGCAGCTCCCGGAAGCAGCGGCATGTCCTCCCTCCAGGTCCTACGTGCAGGCGCAGCCAGGCAGCTCTGCACGCTGCCCCATCCAAAAGGTGCCACCCCTGCAGCTCCCATTGGTCATGGTTCCCGGTCAATGGGAGCTGCGGAGCCCCTTGGCTGAACCTATGCATAGGAGCCAGAGGGGGGGACATGCCGCTGCTTCCAGGAGCTGCGTGGAGCGGGGCAAGCTCCCATCTGGAGTGCTGGAGTGGGGCAAGCCCCAGATCCCGCTCCCCAGCAGGAGCTCGAGGGCCGGATTAAAATGTCTGAAGAGCCGGATGTGGCCCTCAGGCCGTAGTTTGCCCACCCCTGCTGTAGAGGCGTGTGCAATTTCCCCAGCAAGCCAGTGACAGTTAATTTTTCAACCTGGCCCCAATAAATTCAGCAGAAAGTTACAAAAGGCCAATTTTTTTTCTTCAAATAAGTTACAGTCTCCTCTCCCTGAAGATGTTCTCGAGAGTCAAGTCACTCATCTCTCTGCTCGCCTGGTGACAGAGAGGAAGAGGCAGACTTACCTTTCAAAACTGGAGTTCTCTCTCACTTCCCCACAGTACAGACTTCTGGGTTCTCAAGTTTCTCCACCATTCCTTAGCAAAATAGGGGAAAGTGCCCTGTGTTTGCCCCTTCCTCTCAAAAAAAAGAGAGTAGCTACTTCTCTTCCCAACAGCATAAAAATACTGCTATTCTCCCACCAGTTAAGAGCAAACCATCTGGTGTTTCCTGAAGAGTTAGGAAGAGCTGAGAATAGGCCCTGATGTAGCCATGATGAGTATACTCACCACGTGAACTCACTGTGCATATTGTAATGTACTAACTGTGTATATATGAGCCATTGCGTAACATTATCCTCTAGAAGCGGGCACTCAGAGAATTTAAAAGATCTACTGCTACTTCAGCTGAAGGAACCGTCCTTGAGCTCAAGTGACAGAAGCATTTCCTTTTGTATGAAAGGACCAGGTTTTCAGTCCCAGCTCTGCAGATTAACTGTGTATTTTATATATCGATTGTATTTTAGTGCAGGTTATGGAGCAGAAGTACAGTACTGAGGGTTAACTTTCTCTGTGCTTTTTAGACCCCTACAGCTGCTAGTGTGGTTGTCAGAGAACACTTCAATTCATTTAACAAAGAAAATAGGTCCCCTTTTGAACAGACCAGCCTAGAAGAAGTTGGGCCCAAGGCTGGGTTTACACACAGATTTTGTACTGGTATAATCATTTCAGTTATAGGTATGATTTCTTTCCTCCAGATAGTTATACAACTACAAATCCTAATGTGGATGCAGTTTTACCAGTATAAAGGTTCGGTATGGGCATAGCTATTCCCCTTCCTATACAGAAATAAGCCACAGCAGCATTAGCATCTTTATACCAGTATAACTGCATCCTTGAGGTGGGGTTTTGCCAGGGGGAGGGTATTGTAGAGTAGAACCTCAGAGTTACGAACTGACCAATCAACCTCATTTGGAACCAGAAGCATGCAGTCAGGCAGCAGGAGACCCCAAAAAAAGAAAGTACAGTACAGTACTGTGTTAGACGGAAACTACTAAAAAAAATAAAGGGAAAGATTTGAAAAAAAGATTTGACAAGGTAAGGAAACTCACTGCTTGTTTCATTTAAATTAAGATGGCTTAAAGCAGCATTTTTCTTCTGCATAGTAGAATTTCAAAGCTGTATGAAGTCAATGTTCAGTTGTAAACTTTTAAAAGAACAACCATAGCATTTTGTTCAGCATTATGAACATTTCAGAGTTACGAACAACCTCCATTCTCGCAGTGTTTGCAACTCTGAGATTCTACTGTACTGCTTTTACAACTTTTGTGTGCAGACAAGGCCTAAGACACCCATCTCTGCTGAACTGGAATAGTTCTCACTGAGGGCATCCCTACAAGCAGGAGATAGTGGTGCTCTCCTGCAGCTGATATTGAATGGGTTATACAGATGAATGCACAGCAAGGGAAGCATTTCAAATACCATGCTACTTGTAGCAAAAAAGGCACCATAGCCTCCTCTACTTACAAGTGTTGCTTTGGCTAAATTCAATTAATTGAAAGAGGGAGCAATCCAGAGAAACATTAGCAAAACCGAAGATTACATATTCCTAGAGCTGGTTGAATTTTTTTTTTTTTTTTTTTAACTAGAAAGATTTTTTTCCCTGAAAAAATGGCCTTTTTTGACAACACAAAATTTTGCTAAAAGCTTTCTGAATATTTTTGTGACTTTTTAAAAAACAAGAACATTCCTGAACAGTTATTGACATTATTAATTTGCTGAACTGGTTTTTGATAAATAAAAATATTTAATAACTGTTTTGATAATCAAATTTTATATTAAATTTGATTATTTGAGGGAGGGGATGAAAAATGGGTTCATTCTGAACCCTGTAAAACAGAAACAACTTTGAAACGTTACTAAAATTTCTCCCCCACCTCCACATTCCCTGCCCATTGAATAACACTGCTACCATTGTAAGAACGCTCCATTCCCTCTCACCTTTCTCTTTTTGAGAGACTTGTTAGGAGTTTCTGTGCTTTTCTTTTCCAAATCCTGCTTCCTCGCACTTGGGAGCTCTTTACCCTCAAGTTTCTTCTGGCGACTCCCTTTCCCAGGTGGCTGTGGAATTCTTGAAAGGAGACACAGCTCAATTTTAACCACAAGAGCATGAGGGACGGGGAAATCCCTCAGGGGTGATAACAACGTCTTATCCCTGATAGGCAAGAGAAGTTTGTCTCTATGGAAGTCCTCTCTGACCACAATAGCGGGCTTTTTGCCACTAGTCCTGGTGGGGGTGGCGGGCTTCTGGCTTTGCGCTACAGGGCTGAGGGGGAAATGTTCTGGGGCACCGCCAGCCACAATGTCTTTCACAGGCTTAGGGTCCAAAAATGCTTTAGCAATGGCTTGGTGTGAGCTCTTGTGCTTTTTCTTTTCCAAGGGCTCTTGCACCGTTGGTTTCAATTCTTTTTTATCTCTGGATTTTGGCCTCCCTTTCGTTTTTACTTTTGGCTTGTCTCTGGAAGACTGGTCTTTAACCCCATATGGACCAGGCTCACTTTCCACTTTCAGGCTTCCCCTGTGAGCCTCTTGTTGTGGGAGCTTGCTGGGCTTCTTGGTACCAACTGTGGGCCTCCGAGAGGGCTCCTCAGTGCGCGTGGGAGACTTCTGGCAGGTCCGTTTGCTGGGAAGATGTACCGCCTGGGGAGCCCTGGTTATTTTGCTTGAGTTTTTGGAGTGCAACTCATTTGATTCAGAACGTTCATGAGAGCTGCTGCTTTTCCCTTGCCCCTTGCTCTCCTGATGACCATGTCTATGGACAACCTCACTGAGATTCTCATTTGGTGCTGCTGGTTGGTTCACCTTGGTTAGCCAGTTGTCCAGCTGCCATTTATTTGATGTTGGTGGGTCAGGCTGTAAAGAAAAAAAAAAAAAAGTTTTATGGGAGTTATCTCTATGGATTATTCTGATGCCCAACATATATAATGCTATCAAAACCCATGAAATTTTACCCCTACTATTAAAGGCATAGGAAGTATAATAACTTAAGAGAGAGGTCACACTGAGAAGCTTTTAAACACCATCAAAACAGAAAGTCTTCACTTTTGCACAGGGCTAATTTGACTATTCATATCAGACTCCTGGTCTCAGACAATTTGTATCAGTAAGAGACCTTTCATTCTGCCTGGAAGTTTGGCCCTGGGTTGCCCTGTGCCAGAAGCAGACATTCTTGGCTGATTACCCAGTGCTGCTGACCCAATGTGAGTTAGGATAGTGACTGTGAAATGTAACTCGCTTGTGTCTTTAAAGCACTCTTCAGCTACAGTGAAAGTTATTTCCCACCTCTATTAGGGCACCTAGAGCTATTTTGTATCTATGGACTGGAATTGAGGTTAGAGTGAAAGACAGTGGGGAAAAGAAAAAAAAAAAAACTTTGGCATGGGAACATATGTCAGATTAAGGGCAAATTAAGGGCATTATCACCACAGGCCCACTCTAAACTCTTCTGCTGCCAAATGACCTTCAGGTACATTCCAGCAGCTGGGAATCCACAGAGCACAGAGATGGCCCCAGCCATGTTCCTTTTTTTTCCCAGCCATGCCCTTACGCCAGAGAATAGCAGTCCTGCAGGATTCCCCTAGACTAGGCAATCCTCACTAGCCAGATTCGCTGGGTTTAAGTCTGATTTGTACTGGGGAACACATCTTCACTGCAAACACACACAAAAAGGTGGGCTTTCAACTCAGATTAGCTAACTTGCAGCTTTATTATGAGTTAGTAGGTAGTATTAACCCCCAGGCTCTGCTATAGTCTTTGACTCAACTGCCTTATCTTCATTAACATTTTAGCTTGAGTAAAGAATTTTTTTTTTTTTTAATTTTCCGTGAAGACTTCACCTGAGAATTGGACCCATAAGTGTAAGAGTGTGTCCCCAGATTGCTGGGTTCTCGTTGATGCTTTTTATGCATCCTTGCTACTGCCAGCTGTTACTTGTTTGTGGTTCGTGCTTTCCTACATATTTTCATTACCAAACACCACCTTACTAAAGGTTGTAAGAGACCATAAAATAAAAAGCAACCGCTGCCAACAGGTTTTAAGCAATCACTTTTGTCTGTGATGAAATTTTCTGTATGTATACAGTAAGTAAAATGTACTAACAGCCTTCCTCTCAAGTTTACTTTAGGAGCTGCTGAAAGGATGAAATATAGCAAGAAAAGGACATAACATTTAATGGAAATTAGCTAGTTAGTTCTTCTCCTTTCCCATCACCTATTAATCTCAAGACAAGACAGCTAGGTTTATATATAGGAACAAAAGCATAACATTTATTTCCTTCAGACAGCACCTGAATTTTATCTGAACTTTACTCAAATGAAATCAGCAATTACACAAATTGGTCTGAGAAATGGGAATGGAGGTGTATGTTGGGAATGGGGTGGAGAAGTATCTGTTTTTCAAGATTCCCAAGCTTTTTGTGCCAGTAAATCTCAGTTTTGCCTGTGTCCAAATAATCTTCCTATACATGTGCTCCTACACTTGTAATAGGAGAAAAAATTAGATTACAGGATGGAAGAGGGTTGGGGAGAACAGAAGAAAATTTAAATTGCTATACCCTGACTGATGCATAAAGTGCTGCTGAATCTGCATGTATGATCAGAAATGTAGCCCATGGATACCATTTTACACCATTCTGCTAATTTGGAAACATTTTGTAGGTTCCCTCTTTCCCCCACCACACCACTGACGGAGAGAGAAAGTGCTTCAATGACATGTTGCACAGAGCACAGCACTGCGCCTAACGCTTAACAGGGACTTGGAAAATATATTTTCATTTCGGAAGCAATTTGAAAAATGCATTTGGTCTTGATTATGAAACTATGAAGCTTTATCTTGAGTTTTGTTAACTTGCTTTCCCAACTAGGTCAATAAGGCCTCTAAAGCACCAGTAGGGCAGAAAAGCAAGCCAAACTCAACAGCAGTGAGTCCAGGCACATTCCAATGGAGACGTCCTACAGGTCTGATCATTTCAGACAAAATCTAAGAGAGAGGTTTCACCTCATCAAACACAGCTGCCATTCCATTTCAGAAGGAAATACACTATTCTAAGACAGAACAACCTTGCTTTAAATAGGAAAAAAACTGGTTTCACCATAAAACAGCTCTCAAATAAAGGATCCATAATAATTACATACACAAAGATGAGCCTGAAACATTGAAGTCAAACACTGACCCAAACTACCGGAAAGTTTGGATGCTGGGGGTTTGGTCCTGGCCCATTTCTAGGGGGAACACTGAAGGCCATACTTGAAATGGGGAAGAGAGAGCACTAATCATGCAAGGATTTTGAAACATTCTTTCCGAAGCCCAATTATCCTGTTACCAAGGACTATTTGACTTTCAGAGCTTGTTAAACAGCAAGTGAGAAAGTTCATGGAAGCGGCGTGTGGTTTATAAGAACCTGCATATAGAGGAGGATGACATTTTATCCCAGGGCTGCTTCCCTGTAACTATTTTGGTATTCGGTCAGTGAGGAGTCACAGGCGGTAGGCTTCATTAAGCCTCGCTACCTCCCATACGTTCACCACACAGTACCTCAGACGTAGAAGTTCTCGGTGGCTCGTTTGCTTCGCTGTCACTCGAACTGCTCTCACTCTCGGAATCTGAGGAGCTGTCTGAGTCACTGGTGCTCCCTGACTCCGCACTGCTGGAATGTGCTGATGCCACACTCTCAGGCTGCGATTGTGAGGCACTGCAAGGCCATCAGGAGATAAAATTAGAAAGCAGCATGGGTGAAGGTTTTATATTTGCATTGACGTGACAACATTCGGAATTAAAACAACTTACATGTTGGCATTGGTGAGAAGGCAAAGAGAATTCATTACCATACCATAGAAGAAAGGTAATGGCTCAAAATAAACCCTCCCCTGAGCCAGATGAACTTGTGAGCAAAGTTTCACCTGGTACCATAACAGGTTGGGAAGCTCTATTTATATGGCAAAAGTAAAAACTGGCACTGGAGATTTTTCAAGTCTAGTTTTCTGAAAGTCCAATACTTAATAGGACTGACAGATGCCAGTTAAATAGCTAAAAAAGTACAAGAGAAAATTAGTTTTCCTGAAAAGGTTTTACACAAACACACACATATACACACACACACCCCTCTCTTCACTGCATTTGCCTCCTTTGGTTTCCGTTTCATCAGAAGCATTACCTAGTTGAACTGCCATGCTAAAGTGGCATATTACCCCCAGAACACCCATCCCCCTCAGAGTTCACTTCTGAAGTCTACTTAAAACAGAAATGTACTAAGTTCAGTGGGAGTTGGGACTTACAAGCACAATGCACGTTTTGGAAAGGGGTAAAAAATCAAAATCATGGTGTTAACCTAAGAAAACTCCCACGTCAACACTGATACGTTTGCATGAGTTGCAGCCAGCTTTCTTGGTGATCCAGACTCATACTGACAGAAAGCTACATTTTCTCACCCCTCCTCACCCCTACCCCCAACCCCCCCGCACCCCCACACACACACCGTTACCCTAAAACAGCAGCTTGAGAAAAGGTTAGAAATATCTCTATTCATCCCAGCTGAATGTTAATTCTGAAGCTCTTAATGATTGTTGAGTTTCAAAAGCACAAATGGTTAAAAAAAAAAATCAATGAGAGTTAGGCAGATGACTCATTTGTGCTTTTGGAAATCTCCCTAAAACACCTGAAATAATATAGATGCATTAATGCATGTGTATTTATCATATGCAGTTACTTCAGCTATGCACATAAATTGAGCAACATGCACACGCAAGTGGCAAAGTAAGCCAAATGACAGAAATAGTGGAGGTCCTGAAAATGCCATCTTTGCCCCATTGAGAGCAGTAAAAACTCTAATAACTGAAAGGTCTGTTATTTCATAAGGACCATGTTTCTACTCTTGACCTCAGTACAAACCTCCTATTATTATCCACAGGAGATCCACTGGGGACTGAGGGTAGCATTTGGCTCTGACAACTTTATAGCTTTGGTCCACTGACCACAATGAAAAACTTAATTCAGCTCTTTCCATAGCTTGAGCTTGATTCACTTGTATTATACATTGCATACATGCATATACATACATACATACATCTATCTCAAAGAGCACACGAGGACAATACATTCTCATAACTTTCCATATCAGATGAGTTTCTCCTCTGACTTGCGTGATCACTTTAATTAGTTGCCTTTTGACCAATGACTTTTACACCACACTAGAACACAAATAGCAACCAGATTAATTTATATTTATTCAAAGGTTTCAAATATTTCTTGACTTCAGTGAAAGCTGTAACAAGAGTGTGAGCAACCAGAAATGAACCTCAAAACATCAGCTAAACCTGGCTAAGCACTGCAACCAATGAATTAAACTTCCAGAATATGCTAATCAGTCAGTCAATACTTTTCCCTTTGCCATCTAATTCGCTCTCTCATTCAACTGTACAAAGTACTAAGGGCCAGGTCCTCAGCTGGGGCATATCGGCAAAGCTGCTTGTTTTAATTCCATGAAGCTACTTCAATTCACACCAACTAAGGATCTGCAAAAATCAAAATAACCTCCATCCTCCCCCATTAACTGCGGAGTACAAAATATCAGGCTCATTTTCTTTCCTGTTGCTCTAGTTAGCAGTTTTAGAACAAACAGTACCTTGGAGGAGCAGATGAGGGAGGTGGCTTTTCAGAGACCTAAGAATTTAAACAAAAAAAGAGGAGGAGGGGAAAGGTTAGGTTAAAGAGCTTAAAACAACAGATCACATTGATTTAAAGGGATTTCTGTGTGTGTAGTATAATATGAAATGTCCAAAACTGACCCGATCATCATCACTGTCTTCACTATCGCTGAGCTGGAGGTCATCTTGTAGCATTCTGAAAGATGAAAAAAAAGGAGGAGGGACATATAGATGGACATGCTTTAAAAAGGCAGACTCTAATAACAAAACTTGATCCTTCCAAAGTTGCGTGTCTAGTTCTGATACCATACTTCAAAAAACCATAGGGATTTTGTTCCAAAATTTAAAACATTCTAGTATTAAATGCCATTATCACCTGAGCAGAATATAATAATACATTACCTAGCCTTTACATCTTACACATCTCAAAGTATTTACAAAGGAGGTCAGTAGCATCGTACCCATATCACAGATGAGGAAACTGAGGCACAGGGGAGAAGTGACTTGTCCAAGGTCACCCAGCCAGCTATTGGCAGACCTAGGCATATCTGACGGAGTAGGGAGTGGGGTGGATTGACCTGGGAATGTTGCGTGGGAGTTTTACTGGGACTGTCTGCATTGGAGATGGGGATATCAGAGTGTGACTTCACTTGAGGGACTATACCTGAGCATGTAACCTGAGCCCAGGAGGGGGGTTGGGGTCAGGTGACACCTTTGCCTGGGAAACTAGACAAAGGCTGGAGGGGAGAGGTGGAAGGGATGCTGGGTGAGACTGCTGGAGGGGGTTTCAGTTTGGAGCTGGCTGGGGAGGGAGGCCCAGATGGGGTCTAAGCTCCCTGCCCCCCAAGATGGACAGGACTGAGGGGGTCCTGTTGTCTGTACCTACAAGCTCTGTTTTGGACTGTGTTCCTGTCGTCTAATAAACCTTCTGTTTTACTGGCTGGCTGGCTGAGTCATGGTGAATCGCAGGAAGTAGGGGGTGCAGGGCCCTGACTCCCCCACACTCCGTGGCAGCATAGAACTCAGGTTTCCTAAGTTCCAGTCAAGTGCTCTATTCACTAGGCCGTGATGCCTCCTGATAGAATAGTAAAGTGTTTTGCAGACACTAGAAGCAATGTATTGGCATTCACATTGTTTTTCTTGGATTGTGATTACTTCCATTATCACATCTTTTTGCAGCTGAAGTCTTCAAATCAAGAATGCCTAAACCAATGCCAAGTACAAGCTGAAACCCCCTTCTCCCCCGCAATCTTCTTCCTCCTCTACATAACAGGATGTCATGCTCCTGCACATTGCACTAGGAAATGTAACATTTAGTGCAATAAAGAGAAATACTAATAGACAAATTCTGCTCTGATGTCACTGGGAGCAGAGAATGTGCATGCATCCAAGAACAGAATTTGGTCATAACTTATTCACAAATATGTAGATGACTATCACAGAGTATGACTCTTCCAGTTGTCTCAGAGCATTAAGAAGAAAACAGTGCCTTGAAAAGGAGGGCAAAAAATAGCTTAAGTCCCGCTGCGTTTTTTTCTTCTTTCTGATGTATGAAGGCAGCCTGAAAGTCTATTGACCAAAAAAATCCTCCTAACTCAAAAGATTAGAAATTCAGGTCTTAGCTACCCTGAGATGGAGTACGGCAACCAGAGAACTAGTGAAATGATATTTCAAAAGGTGAGAGGGAAAGGAATGTTTATTCAGACAGTTTAAAAATCATCCTTTGTTTTAAATACCTGTTCAAAATAATGCTGAACGATCATTTGGGAGAAATGATTGCTCTGTTAACACACCAACACCCCCAGCTTTTTAAGGTGTGAGAACTCAGAGTAAATTTCTCTGGGACCCCCAGGAAGTCCTCCAGCAAAACCCGGGAAATATAAACTTGACGTTCCTGATATTTCTCAACAAAGTTTTGAAAAATCCTGTCAGACATTCATTTTAGTTTGTACAGAGCATAGCACAATGCGATCCTGGTCCATGACAATGTCTCTCCTAGGTGCTACATTAATACAAATTATAAATAATTAGAATAAAAAGGGGCAAAGAAGTCCAACTTTTAAAAAATTCTTTGTAGGTCACCTTTAAAGACTTAAAGCAGTTTGATATTAAGATGCTGTGAATACACTACAGTAAAAGCTTAAATAAACTGAGCAATTTCTTCTTTTCAGATACCATCCCCGCAGCTAGACAAATAAGCAAGAAGTAATCTCACATTTACAAAGTGCCCTTTATACCAAAGCACTCGGCAAGCACAGATACATACACATTTTCACAAATCATTTCTAAACCACTGAAATATGACGAACTGGGCTGTGGAACTTGGCAGCTGTTTAACAACAAACGCACACTGCACAGCAGTTTAGGACAGGAAGTGGTGAATCCCAAATCCAAATGAAACTGCAGGAAAATTGCTTGGTCAGTCAGATAAGATCTATTTTAACAGTGAAGCAGCAATTGGCAGTCATGGTAGAACAGTAAACCATGATTCCTCTCAGAGCACATGAGGTTTTTCAAGCACCAAATTAAATGACCATAATTCTAAAGGTAATGAGAAAAGCTACACCTTTCCCTTAAATGTATGAGCATGTTGCTGCCATTAACAGTAATGGGGAATTATGCATAGGGAATGAACAGGGAATAGACTCAAGTGATAGTTTTGAAGGTTTTGTTTATTTGTGTTGCTTGTTCTGCTTTTACAGTTTCCTTTAAAAAGCGTGTTAACAAATCACCCTTCTCCATTCTTTCAGCATAGAACACAAGCACCTTCAGCTACACCACGGGAAAGTACAGTTCGTTTTCAGGAGTCAGGAAATAGGATTAAAGAAAACCCCTCCAAAAGCATTTTTGCACTTTTGGAAGCCAAGCCACCTTTCTAGGATACCTCCCACCCAAGTCAAGCAAGCTATCTGAGTACCTGTAAAGCTATGGTATTAAAGATTAAACTTCCTGCAATCCCCACAAAAAATACAAGACATACAGTTACACAGGAGTTCTTGTGTACCTGAGCATAGCTGTTGTCATTGAAATCAGCCACTTTTTAAGTCTTTGCTAATGAAAATCCTAATGAAATTTGGCTCTTCAGCATCTAAGTTGTACAACAAAAACTACTCTGTGAAGGAGAAGATCTGTCAAGGGATGTCAGTATAGCTGCAATCCCAGAGGGTATCCTTTTGATACATACAGGGAGTTAATAACAGGGTTCTCTGAATTCTTTATTTTATTTCCGGATTCCATAAAATAAGTCTCTCTCTCTTTCTCTCTCTATATATATATTGATGTAAAACGCTCCAAAGAAGAAAGAATAGGCGAAGTCTATTCCATAACTCTAGAAACGGACAACTTCAGACACCTCCAACTAAACGCTAACATTTTTGAAACTGAATAGTAATGTGAGGTGTCCAACCTGTAGCACCTTAGAAAGCTTATTTTCAGAAAGTCCTGAGCACCCACGCACTGAAAATCCAGCCCCTTTAAGGTGCCTCAAGTTGGACTCTCATACTAAGAGACCCCAAATTACTAGCCTCTTTCGAAAAATCCCGTTAAATTCTTAAATGGAGGAAGCCAACTGAATTACATATTGCAAGTCAAAAATTTCTTTACCTAAATTATTGCTACCATCTTTCATTATTAAAAGTATTTTAAAGAGCCAACTTGTTACTATTTATGTTGTTTGTTTACTTCTTGCATTTTACGGAGTTTGGACAGTTTCACTTTTATATACATTCAGCTTTACATTAAGATTGTCAAGTGTTGGGTTATAAACATCACAGTGAAATGTTTCCATTGCTTTTTTCCCCCTCTCTGGAAATTTCTAAACTCCTGAAAACAAAGTGAAACAAAGGACTGGCCATGCCAGCCTTAACCATACCGCTGCAATGTTTGAATGACAGTGAGCCGAACAGAGGTTCTCTGTATCTCTGGATTGGGTAAGTACTCCGTATGCTGTTGGTGGTAAAGTGTAATAAATCTTAACTAATCTCATTTTTAATGACGAATTCTTTTATTTGAACATGTTCTTGCAGCTGTTAAAGCAGAGTTAAAAGAAAAAAAATCTGCTTTAAAATGCATGTGTTCCTATGGGATTCTTACATGAGTCAGAGCTTACTGGAAGTTAAACTACTTTGATCCATTGCTTTTTGCATATGCACTAAATTAACAGAAATATTTTTTCCCCTCTTCTCACAAATTCATCCATCCTCCCTGCAAAACCTGTGCTCCAAACCAAGGTTCTGATCCTACTAACTTTACTCACTGAGTAATCCTTACTCAGGCAAACAGTCCCGTTGCAGCTAACTTGCATGAGTAAGGGTTTGCATGATCAACCCCTAAGCAAAGCTACAAGAAGTCTGTTTTTCAGAGAAAGACTAAGCTATTCGAGTATCTGAACTGTCTTTTCCCATCAACCTACATATTCCTGCTTTCTTGTTGGAGTCTAAAGCTGGCGTGTCCTTTTCTGAAATCAACATATTGCTAAAAGGTGCTAGAATAACCACCTTGCAAACCGAAGTTCTCTAATTAATTACAATACAGCATATGGTCAGCAATAATGCAAGGATCTACATACACTATCCTGTCTTAAACAACCGTAAACTAGAAGTCACTTAAGTCTTCAATCCATCTTTCTGATGGGACTGCCAGCCAGAATGGCTGTTTTTTTCTGGAGGGCAATGCAGCCAATGTTCTTTAGGAATTAGATGGGACATTTGGGGAATTAGTCATTATAAGGTGATAACTACCACCTTGAGTAAACTCTGAGCCAGCCAGAAGAATGCTTCATACTCCATTACCAATTTCAAGCCACAAGTTTCAGGCTGCCCAGATGTTTAAAAAAAACCAAACCCTATTAGGAACTTCTTTAAAGTCTGGGCTACAGATGCATTTCCTTCCAAGGCAACTGGACAATGTGGGAGAGAGCACTAAGACTATTAGGAAGTCCTCTTTAATTTTGCATTATTTTAAGAAGTGCCTTCCACTTAAGCTATTAGTAAATGAAACTAGTTGGTTGGCTCAACAAATAATGCTTCAAATGAGTCATGCTTTCAAATAGATAAACAGATAGCCAGTTTCCTACATAACATTTCAACAAGTTGTTAAGTAGACCAGTTAAAGAAAATAAACCCAGACTAATATTTTTAAGACTTTAATTAGCTCAGGAGTTGCCATGTTTTTAGGTGTTGTCACATTCTATTCTGTAGTCTGTAGAAACTGCAGCACATGCACACACAGTCATTCTCTCAGAAAACCCATTAAAAGAGCTTTCTTAGGGAAGCAGTTCTAAAACTAATGTAGCATGCCAGAAAGGCACAGCTCCACTGAATGCACAAGCTGGACTCTCTCTGCAGGCCTGGTTAGCGACACATTAGCAAGAATGAACTTGGCATCTCCTCTTCTAAAAAGAAAGGCTACTTCCATTCCAATGAAGCCAGGTGCTAACTTAAGGGCCTTATTCAAGAATGAAAGCCATCTGGGAAATCCTTGTATGTTCTGTATAGCTGAATGCTTAATTTGGGCACACAGATGCATAGGGATTTCAATCTCTAATTAACCAGCACAAATGCTGTTTGTTTTCAGTCAACTACACTTCCTAACGTGAGCTACTCTAAGCGGCTGAATTTTCAGACAGTCACGTGTATTTTGAAGAGCAAAGGAAGAAAGTGCCATTGTATAAATGAAAACAAAATTCAGAGATGCATCCGTTCAAGGAGGCGTAATTAAATCTCTGGGCAAATCGTGGGTTACACCATTAGATATGCAAATCTAAGTCACTTCTCCTTCACACTGACTGGCTATGCATTTTGGTTGATTACACTTACAGATATCTCGGATACATCAGCGTCTGAGCAAAAACTAATTCTCGTGCCCCGATAAAGCAGTCACCATTAAAAGACACATTTAAAATTAGACACTGCTGGGTGGCATCGGAGAGAATCAGCTTCTCTTTATTTCTAAAATAAAATCATTCTGGGGGTAATGGCTTGCAAATGTTGGACCTGATCCTTCCTTGCGTTGCACTTTGAGTAGTCATTCACACTTGTGCAAAGTGCATGAAGAACAACTCGCTCAGCATTTACTTTTCACTGACACTGGTGGGAGCATTTTATACTCACTGTGCCCTCTGCAACTGTCAACATGCAAGGCAGTGGAGAATCAGGCCCATTGACTTCTTAATGGTTTCTATTGTACATCAAGCAGCTAGAATTTACTTCGTTCTGGTAGGCCTTGCCTATGCTAGGGAGTTTTATCAAGAAAGGCTCACCAGTGCTACCTCTGGTTCAGCTGCACTGGTGAGAGCCCTGCCTTTCTTTAACTGACAGAGTGCTACAAACACTGGAAGCCATCACAGCTTAGGCTATGTTATGTCTCCCACTGATTCAGTACAGCGGGGATATATATATATTTTTTTAAATGAAATTCCCTAATGTCCTTCATGATGGGAGAGAAGCTACGGAACTAATAGGCAGAACCTCAGAGTCACTGTGTGCTAGAAAACTGACCCTCTTCCGACAAGAATTGTCAGGAAAGCGTCCCGCTGAACTGGTGTTGAAAATAGTTTAACTACTAGCGTAGAGGAGATTAAGCACCACTGCTGCAAGCCTGGGTAAAACTTCTATGCCTGCCTACACTAGGGAAATTCTGCAAAAGTCTCCTACAAATATAGCAGCAATGTTGGGAGCCCCACCGTAGACAGGAAGTTGGCTACTGCCAGTGTTTTATGCACCGTATCAATTAGCTGTTCCAAACAGAGTTAGAAAACACGATGTCTACGCTAGGGCTCCTGATGTTACTACCACCAGCGGAAGTGAACTTTAAAGTTGCTAGCTCAAAAAACAATAGCAGTGAAGCCCTGGCAGCACTGCCCGAACAACACTCCCTGGGAACCGGAGTAGCACTTGAGTGGCTGGACTGTGCTGCCACCGTTTCACTGCTATAGTTCACTTATTTGAGCTAGCTAGACCAAAGCTAGCTCTGGTATATCTACATGTGCTGCAGTCACACCTGTGATTCCAGCAGAGATACACCCTGAGAAAGTGAAGGGGCCCTGGAGCTGCTGACACCAGTACTTTTATCTAAAGGAGAGGAAAGGGACGAAGTCATTGCAGGTGGGGGGGAGGGGGGGCGAGAAATCGTTGGTGGGAAAGCAAATGGCAAAAGAGAGGGAAGAGAAGCCAGGTGGCTCAATCTATGGGATTCCAACCTGAGACCCTTAATATGGGATGAAAGGACAACTAATGGGCCAAGATGGCAATTGGGTATGTTTAATAGATCTTGCAGCACTCACATACAAAATCCCTTCAGGCTCAGTTCAATTGGGCAGGAAAGCCAGAACACAGGCCAGTTCTGATTTTTCCCCATCCCTGTTCTGAACAACGTTAAAAAAATGCCTAAATTCATTGCTAGTGGTTAAAACAGAGTTGGGCTGGGGGAACCTCTCTCCAGTTTGTAACATTCAGGGCTAGTCTACACTGGCAATGTTAAAGCGCCAGTGCTTTAACATGGCTTGCGTGGTCACGGCAGAGCGCTGGGAAAGAGCTCTCTCAGCGCTCTTAAAAAAACCCACCTCCATGAGGGCATAGCTCCCAGCACTGGGAATGTGGCTCCCCACGCTGGGGCACTGTCTACACTGGCGTTTTACAGCGCTGAAACTTGCTGTGCTCAGGGGGGTGTTTTTTCACCCCCCTGAGCAAGAAAGCTGCAGCACTGTAAATTGCCAGTGTAGACAAGCCCTCAGAGAACAACATTCCTATCAGTAACATTATGTGGCTTTAAATACTGCAACAATTGCTAAACATAAAATGATTCAGCAATCTTCCTGCTATTCGAATTGCCCTTGGGTAATTCAGCACTCGTTACTTGAAACTTACTCTTACATAAGGCTCAGAATCTATCCATACAGCCATCTGGTCTGGTTAATCTTGCAGGACTAAATTTTATCACACAATACTACTTTGAAACAGTTATAATTAACCTAATTCACTGGTTACTCTTTTCACGTGCTACTAATGCTACGAAGTCACTGTATTACAATTATTAACCTTCTCTACATACATTGAAGAGCAAAATGAATCACTTACTAGCTGGCTTTCCCTACCACCCCCCAACTCCCTAATCCTTTTCAAAATATAAACACTAAAACTCAGATTTTCAAAACGCTCAGCCATGGCCCAACATTGGAGTTTACTTCAATGGAAGCAGAGTTAGGCCAACACTGAGACCTTTTGAAAAATCCTACACTAAATCAACCTGGTCCCAATATTCCTGTATTCAAATTAGCACAGAAAGTATCATTGTGATTCCTGATACCACTAGGAGGATTTCAATGTTACATACAAAGGCCTTGACTCCTAAACCATACAGGTGGAACCCTCTGCCTTGAGGAACCCCACTGATGTCCTTGGGGCCACACTGCACATCTGATTGTATGATTGGGACCATAGGGAGTAGAATGAAAGGATTGGTGTTTTATATAATCATATCTAGGCAAGGATTCCTAAACTTTTGTAAAAATCTTATTTTCCAGTCTATAAACTAGTTCTTTATCAGTGGCACAATGTAAGGCTTCTGAAATCCAAACACCCACTTGGCTAAAAGCTCTGAAAGAATTAAGCAGTTCTAAAAAACGAAAGCTAAATGGATATGTAAATTTAGGAGAGCAATATTTTGATGGAATAAAGATATACTCAAAAGTTTTCTTATAAAAAAGGAAAGGATTTAGTGGAGAAAATTCTTATTTCACACACAGAAATGAGGTCACAAAGAGTCACTTCTACCTTTCCTTTCAGCAAGAACCATTCATCAATAGTTTATGTGCTGTCATAATAGTTTTCAGTGTCAATTAAACTACTGCAACAGTTAAACCAAGTTATACCTAGTAAAAATGTTTTGTGGACTAGAAAATCTCTCTCATTCAGATACAAATTATAAATTTACTGATCTTAGAAAACACAACTAACAAAGAGAACAGAGGCAAAGCAAATAAGTAGCCAAGAAATAGAAAGAAACCCTCATACTATGCAGCTGGCTAACAGACTGTTTGCTACAAACACTGAATTTTTAATACTTGGTTTAAGCACTAACGTACATCCTAATTTTCAGAAGCAGAAATAGAGACTTTCTGGTTATTTGAAAGATTAAAAGAATGATTCACCTTTAAAACAAATAGGAAACCAGCAATAAAGTCATTCAGGAAACTTTTCTTTTGGATAACTGAAAAGAATAATCCAAAAGACCAATATTATCTCTATAATCATAGCAATATCATTATTGGTCTTTTAATAATTTTAATCTATAGTTTCCCAAAATCCAACAGCACACTAAGTGCTATAAAAATCTGAATTTGAGATTGTGAGGATTAAGTGCTTGACTAATAAATCACAACTGAAAGTACTTCTGTCTAAAAGAAAGAATGGTACTGGGTACTTTACTAACCTTTTAAACTATATACATGAAAGGAAACAGAAGTACATTTGCATTTAAGACAAGAGCTTCATGTACTATTTGTAGTTCAAACAGTGTGAGGTGTGGCTAGATATTAAGCAGTGATAGAGGCAGAGAGAAAAACCTCAAAGCATATGATCAGTAATACTGAAAAAACCCAATTCATTAAGAGCCTGATCTAATGTGCACTGAAGTCTCATGTAGTCTTTCCATTGACTTCAATGTGTGTTGGATCAGACCCTAAGTTTATTGAAAGAGGATTGCTAAAATTTCAATCTCCACAAAAATCCAGTAAACCAGGGTTTAAAACAGGTAATGCCCACCATAGGCGCTGACTCTGTGGGTGCTCCAGGGCTGGAGCACCCATGGGGAAAAATTAGTGGGTGCTCAGCACCCACCGGCAGCTCCCTGCCCCCCTGCCTAGCTCACCTCCGCTCCGCCTCCTCCCCTGAGCGCGCCGCATGCCCGCTTTTTTTCCCTGGCTCCCAGCGCTTGTGCAGTGAAACAGGGGAGGATTTGGGGCAGGGGTCCAATATGGGCAGGGAGGGGGCAGAACTGGGGTGGGGACTTTGGGGGAGGGGTTGGAATGGGGGCAGGGAAAGAGTGGAGTCGGGGCGGGACCGGGGGGGCGCGAGCACCCATCGGCACTGGGGAAAGTTGGCGCCTATCACGCCCACCATAATTCCATAACTGCAGCTCACTGAACACATCACCAAGAAGTGAATCTGGTTACTTACGATGTTCCTTGCTGTGAATTAGGCAATGTTTTTGAAGGTGCATCATACTGCTCTGTAAAACCAAAGAAACACAGTTGGTGTTGTCTACCTCATTTGTGCCATATTTTATTGCACTGACTTTTTATTTGTGTTTCTAAACAACTTGATCTTTGGGTCAGGAATTTTCACAGACATATGATGCTCATCCAGCGTAACACCCTGGCTATTGACCATTCAAGACAGAGTTTTCTAATATTGTATAGTTTTATATCCATGAAATAAATATATAACAAAGATCAAGGCCCCAATTCAACAAAGTCCTCAAGCATATGCTTAAATTTGAGTATGTGCTTAAGTTCATCCCTACTCAACAAAGTCCTGGAATTTGTGCTTCTAAATCAAGTAAATCCTTTTGAAAATCTCTCCCCTATGTCTTACACACACACACACTCTCTCTCTCTCCTCCCTCCCCCCACTCACCCAACCCACCCACCACCCGCACCCTGTATGGATGCTCCCTTTATAATATCAAGTCTGGTTTGGATTTTTTTTTTCCTTTTACTTACTCTGATTCTGTATTACAGATCCAACAAGCTGGGATTCCTAGAAAGAAAGAAAGAATAAAAGTTAAAAATTAAAATGTTTATAAAAAGTTGAGAGAGACAAGGTGGGTGAGGTAATGTATTTTATAGGAACAACTTCTGTTGGTGAGAGAGACAAGCTTTCAAGCTTACACACAGCTCTTCTTCAGTTCTTTCAGAGCACTAAACCTAATATAGTATTAATTATAATAGTTGTCTGTTTGCAGTTATCTGCATTTTGTTTCTGGAGGGGTAGGCTCCAATTTTGTAGAGGTGTTGAGCACTCATTCACAGCTCTGAAGAACTTAAAATAGACTTGTGGATATTTGGCACTTCTGAAAAACCAGGCCCAACAGTTTAAACTGAGTTACCTATTATTATATGAAAATCTGTCTTCTTGGTGGCTGACCTGTCTTTGTAATGATGCAGAACCCTAAGATGTACTGAGATAGTTTATCCTGGACAAGAAGGAGATGTACTAGTAATGTCAACAGTACATATATTATTGGTATATTATTTTTTGAATCTTGAAATAAAGTGAAAAGAAGATTTGGTAAACATTTATGAGGACACTTTTAAAGTGATAATAAAGAGTAGTTATTGTTTATGCTATAAACACAGATGAGACCTTGCAAATCTTTGTGAAAGCATGAATTATTTTTGAAGACCAAGATCCTGACAAACATAGGGTTTTTCTTTTCCTGATTATACATCCAAGTTTTTCTATTGCTCAAGATGTGTTTTATAACAAAGAGACTTCAGTGTAAAATAAAAAAGGTAGGAGAGGATTACAGCTGGACACATACAAGAAGTTTGTAGCCCAAACAAACCTAATTACTCAGAAGCAAATGCTAACCTAATTTTGATCCAAAAAGATGGGTTTAAAATAAGGTAGAGCGACTTGATATTTAAAATCCATCCTGGTTTCATTTCATATCTGCGTTTTCTAAATAAAACCAAAATCTAACAGCCAATTGCTGTACTGAAAGAGACGAGCTCAGGTGAACATGTATCTTAGTTGAAAGCTCTATTCTAAGATCATGTCTGCACAATGGGTACTACAGCCACATAACTAGAGAATTGTAACCCCAGACTGTAGATGCAAACTAACCCAACAGAAGGAGTTTTTCCATCACTGTAGAAACTCCACCTCCCCAGACGAAGGTAGCTAGGTCAACAGAAGCATTCTTCCATTGACCTAGTTACATCAACACCAGGGGTAGATTGATTTTTCACATCCCTGAGCATCACAGTTATGTCAACCTAAGTTTTAAGCGTAGACCAGGCCTTACACATTAAAAAGTATGTGGGGGAGGAGGGGAAGTTGTTGGTGTTTTACCTTTATTGGAAAAGGAAATTTTGAAGGCTCAGCTGTGCTAGGCGTATGGATAGCTGTCAAGGGAGGTGGCCATGAGTGGGTCATTTCCTAGAAAAGAATTAAAAGAAAAAGGATAGATAGTAAACATTTTTCAACTACTGATACCCAGGTGAATTTCTACACCATTCATATTAATATACTGAAAAGTCCTTGATGGGCCTGCTTATAGCTAGAAGATTATTTAGAAAACATTTCCTGTGAAATTTACATTCTGGTCATTCTCAATACAAAGCTATGGCCCCTAACTTACAAACACTTACACACGGGAGCAGTCCCACTGAAGACTGTGTAAAGTTAAGTACATGTCTAAGTGTTTGCAGGATTGGGGCCTAATACATTTCAGCTATTAGATGTAGTAAAGGCAGATGCAAATAAAAATTTAATGCAAGCTCTTTAGCTTTCAAAGTGCAGGACTTCCCTATTATGGAAATTATCACAGTCACTGATGGTGACACAATGGATAAATAACTGATGCCATTTTAGAAGGCTTTCCATAATACCAGGGGGTCAACCAGCGAACTCTGGTTGCAATTGATCTTCTCTTTATTATCTTTTTTTAAGCAACCCACTCAGATTTGGAGCTGAAACTGCCTCCATTGGCACCATTAAAAACTGAGCATTCACTGCTCCAGGTACTTGTGGTATGACTTAATCCTTCAGAAGCCGGTTATCCTGAGATTAATAAGTTTTAATGCCAGAATGGAGCACTATGATCACTTCGTCTGATCTCCTACATAACATGGGCCATAAAATTTCATCCAATAATTACTGTATTGGACCCAACAACTTGTGGTTGAACTAGCACATCCCTTTTAGACAGGGGGAGTCAATAGACACTTTTGAATGGACAGCCAAATCTGTTTACTTATTTATCATCATATCATCATTATTGCAGTGTGAAAAGTGTTTCTCTAGAGTCTGGACCTTGATTATACCTTGACCAAGAAATTTGGACCTTGAAAAAAAAAAATTTTAATTGACTACCCCTGCTTTTAGGAATAGATGCGGTCTCAATTTAAAAACTGAGCGATGGAGCTATTCAAAATGCTTTACAAACTGGCCAGTTTCAAGGATTTTCCTGTCACCGTTGGGGACGAGTGTAACTGAGAGGCAAGCTGAATCCAGGAGGATTGGGCCCAGACTCTAGGAGGGAAACAATCCTGATGCAGTTCTAGCTCTATAGAAATCCTTCTTCCCTTCTCACCTGCATTCCAGATATTCCCCTCCTCCCACCATTGCTAGGTGCCATCTTCTGGTGCTTGTTCCTAGCCTGAGAAGCAGCAGGGTACAGAAGCAACTGGAATTGGTAGGGACTAGCAGGTAAGGTAGAGAATGAATAATGCCTCTTGTGGCACTCAGGCCTTGTCTAACCTAGGATTTTAAAAGTGTGTTGTTAGAAAACATTAGCTACTGTTCTAATTAATGTGTCTGAAAAGTCTAGTCTAGACAAGGCTCTGCCTTTAATGCATGCTCAACTAGCAGAGTTACAGCCTCATCTAGAAAAGGCCTCAGGGAACATTGGGGATCGAGAAGTTAGAAGAACCTGGTTAGACTCAGGAAAAATGGAACTTACTTAGCTCCTGTCCCTGATCTTAGAACCCTCAAGACAGTACTCATTCCAAGGTCTAAACATAAATCCATAGGGCTGGTCATTCTCTCCTTCTCACCCCAGAAGTATTACTTATCTCATGTCCCAACAGACACTTCTGCGTTTAATAAACAAGAATTTCCCTTTTCCCCAGTCCATATTCTCCTCTTTCCTCAGCCTTAAACTCATCATTCTGAATTGGTGTCATCACAATTGTTCCTCACGGAAAAAAAATATAACGCCAGGCACTGACTTCATTGGAGGCCGAAATGACCGAAGGAAATTAGCATGGCAGAAAGATCACTTCGAACACAAACATCCGTAGTTTGACAAAGAGTTTACACAAATTAACAGGTAAATTATTCGTGCGTAAGTGTTCCCCTTTGTACCACAGTCTGACACAATCTTCTCTACCAGGAGCAACATGAGGAAAGCTGTGACATGTCTCTTGCTTCCCAACCAAATCACATTTCAAGGAAGGATTTTAATGTGCAAAAGAGATTTACATTTTAAAAGTCCACATTGTTATATTTGGCTCTACAAACATCCATTAAGGTTGTCTAGGGAGATTTCTATGCATGAGCTGGTGGCAGAGTATTTTATAAACCTTCAACAGACCTTATAAATCTTATTATCATCTTTATGAGCCTCTTATCACAGCTAGCCTAAGTAAATGTGGGATCATATCATCATTACCTTTGTCCTCCTTCTCTCTTCACTCCTATTGTTTCATACAATCACAGGAGTGGAAGGAACCTCAAGAGGTCATCTAGTCCAGTCCCCTGCACCCATGGCAGGACATGTATTTGTCTAACCTGCTCTTAAAAATCCCCAATGATGGAGATTCCACAACCTCCCCAGGCAATTTATTCCAGTGCTTAGCCACCCCGGCAGTTAGGAAGTTTTTCCTAATGTCCAACCTAAACCGCCCTTGCTGCAATTTTAGCCCATTGCTTCTTCTCCTATCCTCAGAGGTTTGTTGCCTTTACTTGTTGCAACTTGTTTCAAAATTAGATTACAAGCTCTTTTGGGCATGGACCACGTCTCCATATATTTGTGCAATGCCTAACACTTTGGGTTCCTAATCATGATTGGTTCCTTTGGGCACTACAGTATTAATACTAATCAGAATCTGTAAAAGCAGCAAAGAGTCCTGTGGCACCTTATAGACTAACAGACGTATAGGAGCATGAGCTTTCGGGGGTGAATACCCACTTCTTCGGATGCAGGGATAATCAGAATCTGTTATCACTCAGGAAAACAGTGTATTTCCTAAAGTGTGAGGGAAAAGGGTAGCCCTTATGCAATGGTAACAAATATTGCACCTGGTATTAAGTGTTTGTAGGATAGAGTCTCAAATGAAACAGTGCCCTGATTACATCTCCTGGTTATGACTAAAGGGTCAGAATATTGACTCTTTGAAGCAACATTGAGGGAAATGAGTGGTAGAAATATACATCTCTGATGAGACACAGAGCATTGGACCAGGGTTTAAAATCCTTGAACTGCCTTTTCAAAATTAACTTGACTAGCTTCTGAAACAAATACATTTTCATACAATAGGTAGGAAGAGGCTACCACTTAACCCACCTACTGTCTGTATTTCACACTTTTCTACCACTTCTTATGAAATAGACCATCATCTTGTGTGATAACCCTGTTAGAAGTTTGTAGAGCCAAATGCAGGAATGCCAGGCTTCTGGACTAGCTTTGCAAGATCAGACCCTTAACTAGCATGAATGTGGACTGGCTGAATGGCAGTATTCTGCATTGATCTGCAGAGGTGAGATCTCCAGTCTCTAAGGCCTTGTCTACACTGCCACTTTACAGCACTAAAACTTTCTCACTCAAGTTTCAGCACTGTAAAGTGGCAGTATAGACAGTGCACCAGCGCTGGTAGCTATGCCCCAGGGGGTGGCTTTTCGCTGATGTCGTGACTACACAGCCATGTTAAAGCGCTGCCGCGGCAGCCCTTTAAGGTTGCTAGTGAAGACATGCTCTTAGTCTCATTCTCTCAGCCAGCAGGAACTGGAAGCACTGATGAGTTCAACATCTTTGGGAAAAGCAGGCTTTGCATTCAAAAACAGCAACCATCTAATTAAAATGCAGACTGGGGTGGTTTCATAGTATTTATTCTATGTTGCTTGTAAGTCTTCTGTATTTTATCAGAGGCATTACTTTTAGATTCTGTTGGATGCACAACGAAACAATCCTGGTAATTGCATTGTGGTCTGCTGCAACAGAAGCACAATACAATTTCTCCTAATTCTGCCTTTTAAGGAAAGTGAAAGATAAGTTCAGGTGAAAAGAGACTCACTACATAAGTATCTGTCTTTAAACAACTGAAGAGTTGCAGTGGTGCACTCACCTTCAAAATTTCTTCAACGCAATGGACTTCATTGGGGAAGGTTTGCTAAAATGAGAGAGAGAGAGTCTTCCATTAATTTACATGAACACTTTGTCTGAAATCAAAGATGAGCAAAGGCATTTATTGATCAGATACTATAAATTTTGTGGAAGCTAGTAAATAAAACATTGATTAAACTAAAGATGTGCCCCCAAAATAGAGGTTGTTAATACTAAGAGTGCTCTTACAAAGCTGGGGCTTTCAGCTCCTTGCTGAAGGGAATGCGGATCAGGGTGGGGCGAAGAAAGGTGAGGCTTCTATCCATAAATAGCAGCATCTATTGGATGACTGGGAGCTGCTCTATCACAGCTATGAAGGAATGCAGTTTAGCACTCCTGGACAGAGAATTGCCATGAATCACTGGTGTAGATAAGGAGAGGGGAAGGAAACATCCTGTCATGCGCTCATTCAACCTCACTCTAGTTACTGCTGTGTTTCCGGCTAACGTTCATGTCTTCACTTCTGAGCGTTAGCTTTGCATTAACTTTTTTTTGTGATAAACTACATACAGAGAGGAAAACCAAGCTCAGTAATTGGAGGCACTTGACTTGTTTGACCAACAGGGTGTCCCTCTCCCCCCAGCTTCATGACCTGCTTCGTTACCTTTACCAAATCAAATGCCCCCAGACCTGCCAGGTAGTGTTAGAAAATTGCTAGAAGCAACGCCGGACTGAGAAGCAGAGACAGAGCTGGGTTAATGCAGACAGACAGACAATACAGGTCAATGCCTAAAGCCCCAGCTCCTTGAGTCATGTGATTACATCAGACTCTGAGCTTTCATTTAAAGACAGTTTCCAGCTCCTATAGTTGTGATGAAAAGCATGACAATATTACCCAAGTGTAACTGATGTAGTGACGTCTGCCTCAGTCTGCAGACAGCCTGAAACAGCAGCTCTGTGGGGAGAGGGGGATGGGCAGCCCCATGCACCTCATGGTGTGTTAACTCCAAGTTCCACTGCTCTGGGGGGTCCTCTCAAAACCACTCCAGCAGAGGACCCTGTGTGTGGCAGGAGGAGAGTGCAGTGGGCCTGGCCCACCCAAGGAGCCAGGCCCCAGCAGCTAAGGTAAGTAACATGGGTCCCCCTGCCTCTCTGGAGGTGTGGGGGACTCCTGCTACTTCTGAGGGAAGGAAGGCCCCATGCTGTTGCCTCTTCACACCTCAGAGAGTGGCGAATGCCTCTGCCTCCTGCCACTACAACGACGTGGGGAACAGGGTTACAGCAGAAGAACAGAGCCTCGGGCTCCCTGTGTTGCAGTGTGCCTAAAACCATGGACTGACCTCAGGTGTGAATGGAGATCTGGGGCAGAGTCACTAACATTTGCCAATTATATAGCACAGAGCAGACGTTATGGCTTGTGCACAGAAATTAGTTTGTTTTAAATATCCCGTTGAATATATACAGAGCACAACAAGTAACAAAACCAACTAGCAGTATCTACAACACTCAGGCCAGGTCTACATTATAAACTTACATCTGTATAACTACGTTTCTCAGGGGTCTGAAAAATCCACCCCTCTGAGCAACGCAGTTATACCAGTGTAGACAGCGCTAATGTTGATGGGAGAGCTTTTCCCCTCGATATAGCTACCGCTTCTCGCGGAGGTGGATTAACTACACTGATGGGAGAAGCTGTCCCGTCTGTGTAGTAATGTCTTCACTGAAGCGCCAAAGTGGTGCCACTGCACTGGTGCAGCGTTTTAAGTGCAGACCTGCCCTAAATGTGGATACAGCCAGGGAGGTGAGAGGAAGACAATGCCTCATACCTCTCAAGCACACGAATGTAGAAGGTACAGTACATACCAACTCAGCCAGCGGATGCACAGTGACATATGGTTATGGTCTACAGCACACAGGGATGCTCAGTGGGAAAAAAAATTAATAGGAAGCCCTCTCATTCCAGCACCAAGATAGCAAAGACTGTGAAACATGTCAACTGACAGGACAGAACACTGCTTCAAAGTATCCACCTGACGTCTGGCCAGAGAGAACAAGCCTGCCTTATTTATGTGTATGTTTCTCATTTACTGTTTTCTATCGTAGTAGCAAAAGGCATCTTTTATACATACGGACTCTGCCTCCTACCTGACTAGCATCAGCCTTAGCCAAAAAAAAAAAAAAAAAAGAATGAAATCAGGAAATAATTTAATAAGCTCCATTTGTTGAGCAGCTGCAATCACCAACTTGTGGTTAAAACCAACTTTTCACCCTTCACTGAGAGCATAGGGATCAAACCAAAACACCTGGCTGTCAATGTAATTATGGAAGGGAGGCAGCTAGGGAGAAGAACTCTAGAGTATTAACTAAATGAGGTCAGAAAGCTGCTGCTCTTGACCAGAAAGAGAGCTTCTTCCTGACCTCCAGTCAATAAAAGCAGCAATGCTAGCAAACAAGGGGTCCTCAGTGCTGTCACTAGTAAGTCACTCTAACCTGCCCCAGACGTTTTCCATGTGTCACACTGTTCACATGTGGAAGGGGCAAGAGCAGACACACTCCTTTCCTTAGCATGCTAAACAACTGGGAATATTTCCTCCTCATATCCCTGTAAAGCTAGCAATATGTCTATCCTCATGTACTGGAGATTTTACTTTTTCTCCGCAAAACAAACGTCATGAGTTTGATTGTGATCTTTCTGACACCAATATACACCAGAAGTCACTCCTCTGGGTCAAATGAGTTACACAGATGAGACATCACTGAGATCTGAATATATGTGTGTGTGTGTGTGTGTGTGCGCGTGCGTTAATTTGTTCAAGAGAAAAAAAAGCAGCAAAAAACTCTTGCATTACTGTGGTGGAGATTTAAACACATCACAGCTCACATTGCACAAAGGAACTCTTCTTCCCTTCTTTTTAATGTCAGCAGTTGTAACTCTGCAATCCAACAGTCTAACTAGGCTTGGTCTACTCTAGCAACCTAGGTCGGTATAACTACGTGGCTCGGGGGTGTAGAAAATCCACACCCTCGAGCGACGCAGTTACACTGACCTAACTGCCTGTGTAGACAGTGCTATATTGACAGGACCACTTCTCCTGAAAACATAGCTATCGCCTCTCGGGGAGGTGGAGTACCTATGTGGATGGGAGAACCTCTCCCGTCGGCACAGGTAGCATCTTCACAGGAGCATCAGAGCAGTGGCACCACCGCTGCAGCATTTTAAGTGAGGAAAAGCCCTTAGTTCCCAGTGTCACGACTGGCCAAAGCCCCACGAGCTCTAAAAACATGCATGTCGTCACACTGAAATGCAACAGTCTCGCCTGACAAAAAGGCACTTCTGAAAATATTCCGGTACAGCAGGGGTTCTCAAGTTTCATTGCACCGCGACCCCCTTCTGACAACAACAATTATTACACGACCCCAAGAGGGGGGACTGAAGCCTGAGCCCTCTGGCTTTGGCTTCGGCCCTCGGTGGTGGGGCTCGGGCTCCAGCCCTGGACACCAGCAAGTCTAAGCCAGCCTTGGCGACCCCATTAAAATGGGATCACGACCCACAGTTTGAGAACTGCTGTTGTACGGCCTGCGGCACCTGAGAGGACCAGTTACATAAGGGATTAAAAAGACTGTTGAAATAGTGGACAGACAAGGAATTAGGTCCTCACCCTGGTTCAAGTATCAAAATCCCTTGGCCTTTACAATATAGTAACTGAAAATCAAGTTGGCTTTTCCTGTATAGGATCTCACTGTTTTAAGGGGTTAATTGGTGGCAAAAGTGGAACACTGTTACGTGAGGCAGGAGGAAACCAACAATGGTCAGTTCTCTTTTCACCGTGTCTGTGAGTTCACACCCCTTGATTAACTCAGTGCCGGCCTGCGGACGTTGGGTTTTTGAGCCTGGTTCAGCTTTCTACACCGTAACTCCCTACTGTGAAATCATCAGGAGGATTCAGTGCGATTCTGTACATTCATGACTTCCAGCTGATTGTACAGCAGAATGCTCACATGCTAGCAGGAGACAGGATACACCTTCTCCTGGTACAGTAAAGAACATGCAGCTGAAACACCCATAGCGCCGGAAAAAAACACTTCAGAACTGGGGAGTGACAGCACAGCACTATGTTTTCTCTACTATACTTTACTGTGAAGGGATCTTACTTGTGTCTTCTAAGATATTTCACATTTGACTCTATAGCCATTACCGTAAGAGTACAAGCTATTCTGGGGATATCTGCTTTTACTCTTGCGCTAATAGATACTTTCAAATGTAAAATAGCTACAGTAATGAGGAATTATATGTCCCTGCAGGAGAATCTCCCCTCCCCCTGCCCCCACCTCCACCCCCGTAAAGAGAAAAGTCAAACCTGTGTTCTTGAGAACATTTTAGGTTAATATTTGTACTCTGATAGGTTGCCTTGTGATAGAAAAAACTGAAGGACACGTTACCACCAATAAAAGGTGCAAGTGGTAAAGAGAACTGTTGCCAATTAATGGACTGCCACCATCTGCATCAGACACACATCAAAATGTTTACTTTACAGGGTTCAGTCACAAACTTTATTTTCAGTGCCAAAAAAAAAAAAAAAAAAAAAAAAAAAAAAGATAGAGCCACTTGAAGTTATAATTTGGTTTTGAGAACCAAATTCTCCCCTGGTGCGGTGTGCCAGCACCAGGATTTCTGCATCACTTTCATGCTGATCCTCTGTGGGATGTAAGGGGTCAGCTAGCTAAACGACCATGTGGGAGTGTCTTAAAACCTCCAACACCCTGCAGAACTGGTCTCCCCTAATCAGCCTAGACAGGGTCTGAACAGAAGATGAATTTGTGGGCCCAGGACGGGGCGTGGATCTGCACTTATAAGAACCCAGGGATCCTGGTGTCCTGTACAACCAGCACAGAGGGGCTACACATGCTATTTCAGCCCAGAAGTACTGGAATTGCAATGTCTAGAGGATGTCAAGGCTGCTCTGCACCCTGGCCATGGGTTGGTGGGAGGGGTGCACGCGTGTGAGTGTGTTTCATTTTTCAGGTTGTTCTCCTGTGCCCATCATTGTGGTATCTGAACCCCCATGAGTTCCCCTCCCTAACCTTTTCACGCCCCACCCATATAGAACTTGAATTTCTGGGCTTTATGTAGGTGGAGAGAATATTACTCAGAATGAAGAATGTAAATCTGTTTTGTTTCAACATGTTTCCTACCATTAAACCACCATTACCACCCAGAAGCAAGCACTTTCCTTGCCAGTTCTGTAGAGAGTTGGGGAAAAGGGAAAAAATAATTGTTGTCCAAAGAAGAGAGTTAAAAAAAAACAAATCCTGAAGTACAAAAAAGAAAAAGAAAAAATCAACAATCATAAAGCAGCTCTATTGAAGAACTGTGGGTTCAGAACATTAAATATGACATGTTGTTTTCCATCCCTATGAGCAATTTTACAGCCTTTAGAGAGAACACTGTAAAAATTTACTCTCCAAGTAAAACTAGATTTAACACCAGGCATATTTTCTGGCTGACACTGCCATTTGTACACGCTCCAGCTAGGATTTCTTCATGACACATTCATACTAAATTTCAATTAGGGAATGATGCAGACTCCTCGGAGAACCATATTACCACCCCCACCCTCCACACACACCTTAGTTACAGGTGCCTACTGGCGAAGTATATTTAAAAGCATCCAGCAAGTATGTGTGTGTGATGCTGTCAGACCAAGCTGTCAGCTCAAGCTGAGAAGGAGTTCCCCAGAGTTATTCTGGGTAGCCCTGAGAAACTTTAGGGAAACTGGCAGATTACTTCGACTCTGCTACCATTAGGAACTACAGACTGTGACTCACCTGTGCATATATTTTACCTGCTTTAACCTCTCAATAACTCTCATTTCCTTTTCTTAGCTAATAAACCTTTAGTTAGTTTACCATAGAATTGGCTACCAGTGTTGTCTTTGGTGTAAGATCTAGAGTATCAACTGATCTGGGTAAGTGACTGATCTCTTGGGACTGGAAGCAACCTAAATGTGATGTGATCTTTGGTGTAAGGGACCATTCATCACTAAGTCCAGTTTGTCTGAGTGACAAGATAGAATGAAGCATCTAAGGGCACTGGATGTGACTGCCCAGTAAGACTGGAATAGTGATCCAGGAGTTCACATCTGGTACTGGCTGGGTAAAATCTAATTATAAAACATACCACCAGTTTGGGGTGTCTGCCCTGTTTTCTGACAGTCTGCCCTGAGGTTACCACTCTCAGTTGTGAGCCACTCCAGACAACGTGACAATATGCATTTTCCATGAAGCAAAGGGGGGTGGGGGGAGAGAGATACTACAGACTCACATCATAAGATTTAAAAATGTGTATCTATGAAAGTGGTATCTGCAGTTACAGTAACTAGAATACTATTACAAGGACTAATAGTTCTCATGATTCATGGAGGCATAAGTTAATCTATAGGGATAGGGGCAAGAAAAAATTAATTATTGTACCACTGTCCAGGTACAGTATGGGCATTTTGTTTTCCTCTAAATCACAAGGTGTTGGCTAGTGGCAGAACCTGAATGCTGGACTACATGGACTAATAAAATGCTCCTGTATAGCAGTTCCTTTATTCAGTCCTCTATTGGTAATTTGATGGTGGTTGTGGGTGCTTTTAGGACAGTGTTTCTCTCTTCACTAGCAGAGAGAAATAACAAATACTGGAAAGGATTTGGCTTTGCGTGTTAAAAGCCAAACAAAATAATGCTATTGATTGGCGTAATCCAATGTACTTAAGCACACGAGTAATAGAAATCAATAGTACTACTCACACACTTAAAAATGCTTAAATTCTTTGCTGGATCAGAAACAATGTTCAGTGGTTTGCACGATCAAGCCCAATATATCTTCAAGCATTTCCCCATATGCAGAGTTAAAAAAACATCATAGACAAACAGGGAAGCAGAAGACAGATGTTTAATAGTCTTCCTCTAAAACAGACTTCACCAATCCAGGGCAGGTGTATGTGTTGGGGGAGAGAGGGAGTCCCTAATTTAAGAAAGTATGTTAAAATAAATTCTGCACAGACCTACTTCACAGAGGATAGCGACTATGTGGCGAACACCGCAGATTCAACTTGGTGACCAAGTCCATGTGCCTTAAAAACCACAGAGGTTGCTGGTGTCTCACACCTGGCACAACTCTGCTGGGCATTTTGAAGGGGGTCGGGAGAAGGCCAGAATGAGAAGGATCAAGGCACTGGCAGTAAGCTATGGCACAGTGCTATCTGGTGCACAAATGACGTACTGTAGCTGATCAAAAGTTCATCTGGCAACCAGTAACGGTTCAGTAATCAACACAAGGAGTAATGAAGAGGAAGATACAACTTCAGTTCAGCTGGCATGAGGAGACCCTTTTGTGTTGACCTACCACAGCTAGAAGGTCATGACAACAGGAATAGTGCTGCTGCTTTGGAGGCTGGTGCGGGAGAGAGAAAGACTTAACAGCATGATAACCCAAAGTCTGTCATGTTATTCAACAAATGGAAGAGATGCCTGAGGTCCCATTCTCTCACATTCACTCAGCATTCCAAGAACTTTTTAAACTGTTACTTTTTAAACTGTAACAAAATGCAACCAAAATTTTCCAAGCTTGAGAACCTAAAGTTGGGCACCTCAATCCATATTTAGGGTCCTAAAAAAAAAAAAAGGCCTGATTTTGAGGGGTTGTGGAATTCTTAATACAAACCCCTCTAGTGTACATTTAAATGTTACATTTCTTATTTAATAGAAAGGACCACAATATTCTACAATTATAATCCAAAACACTATGATTACACTATTGTGAACTGTACTAGACCACTGCTGTAGAATACTGTTATATTTTAATTCTTTCCATTAAAGAGGTATAGGCATAAAGCAGGAAAAAGAAAGCAATACATACATTGCCAGGAGATACAAGATATATTTTAGAAAGATTAAACATATATTGCGAGAAGTCGGAAAAAAAGTATTACAATACTTAATCTGGAATTAAACTAATAAAATGAAAAACACTCAGAAGGTGCAATGGCTAATACATAATTGGTGCCAAATTATGAGGTATTCATCGTAAGGTTAATTTCCAATACTAATTATTTTTTTCATAGCTAGAAGATCTCTTACTATTAAATCATTAACAGACACACAACTGGGATATTTCTATACTTTTGTGAGATATGACACAGAATGTGACATACACCTTGTCCTCCTCCATCCTAAAAAAAGACATTTGCTACAATTAATTAAAAAAGTCATATGCTTCCCATACATTAAGAGGTTCCTCTCCTCCCCCTCCCCCCACATCCATACATCTTTTAACTGGATTCCTTGCAAGATGTGCAATATATACAGTAGTTTAGAGCAGTTGCTGTCAAGACAAAACTGGCCATACATTACTTCACCAGTCAGAGGGTGTCATTGATGAAGCAAATGAGCACTTTTAAAGTTGGCAGCAGTAACAGCATACAGATTGTGTAGAGATCATGAAAGGAGATCTGGATGCAGATATTAACTGGAATGGAAGTGAATTGCCTTCATGGAAGCATTAAGGTGTTATGGACCTTTCTGTTCATTCCTGCATCACTACTTTCCACCCCACTGCTTATCTGAACACCTACTACTGTCACATTCTGTTTAGAATTTCCTCTGCGATATCCTGTACAGAACAGACAGCCAGTTTCTCTATATTGATCGTACAGGGTAGAGCTGAATATTGGCTTGAGTCGTTGCAGCTTTGTACATTTTTTTTATAAGAATTTGATATTTGAGCAAATATTCTGACATTTTTCAATCAAAAGGACATTTGGATGTGTATGTGTATATCTTCTAAAAAGAAAATACATCAATGTAAGAACTAAGAATACTATAAGTAAGAACTATACTGTGTTTAACTTCAGATGATTTTTAACGTGAAGAGAGCATACTGAAAAGTTCAAGGAATGCAAGAAGGCACTAGAGATTGAGTCTTCAACCCATGCATTCTATCCCATTGGCTGTGTTGCTAATTTTGTTTGGTTACTAGTTAAGACCTTTGCCACTAAAGAACTATTAAGATGCCAGGTAACTATACGCACGAGAAGGTAGTGTTATTTTAAAAAAAGTCAGATTAATCTCAGCTGTTTTCTATTGAATAAATTGGCGCTTTTTTAAAAACAAAAACAAACAAAAAGGTTAACTGTTCTGGCTCTTGCCACTTGAATGTTATAAAGCCCAACTGTAAATACAACAACAAAACTGTGTTTACATGCAGGACCTATTTGAAAACCACAAAACAAAGGAAAATTAAGCTCAAGGCTACTGTACTGTCCTCAATTCACCTGTATGTGTCTAGTTTTAGAGTAGCAGCCGTGTTAGTCTGTATCCGCAAAAAGAACAGGAGTACTTGTGGCACCTTAGAGACTAACAAATTTATTAGAGCATAAGCTTTCGTGGGTGTCATAACTATGAAGGGAAGGGTAACAGCTCTCTGTGTACAGAGA